>NC_045431.1:95651987-95936987 GCF_902635505.1 Sarcophilus harrisii
TATATACACACACACACACACACAAACATATATATGTATACACTTAATGTTTCAGCAGTTGCTCTTTCATAGACATAGACAACAGCCTAATATGATTATTCCTAGTTTGCCACTGTTAGTGAAAGCAATATCACTTTCTTTAAACTAAATTATCTCTGAGGCCTTATGCCTAAGATAGGGAAAGCATGTGGTAGAATAAAGTATTATTTTCCCCCTTTGAATATAGTAACTACATATTTTATAAATAACTTAGTTATTTATCATCATATGCCATAACAGGATATGGTGATAAGCCTATGGCTAATCATTTGGTCATATATCTAAATGAACCTCAGAAAATATCTAGTCCCACTCTCCTGTTTTATAGATAAAAAAACTGGAGCCCCACACAGATTCCATGAGTTGCTGAAAATCTCATTGGTATTAAAGTTGAGTATTCTTACTCCACAGCTAATATTCCATTGTAGCATGCTCCCTTCCTACCATAAATTGTGGTGAAGGGGTTAATATAAGGATTTGGTAAACCTGTTCATTAGGATGTAGAGCTATGTATGTCAATAATTTTATATGAAGAACTAGGGGTTCATTTCTTCAATAGAATCTTGCTTTTTAAGTATAGCTTGGCAGAAACAATGCTTCTAAAATCTCTTTATATGTTTTCATTTTGGTTTGGTTAATTGAAATTGTCCATAGATATACTGGTTAAATATATATTGAAAAATAATAAATTATCTTAACTGATATGTGCTTTGCAAGAACTCTATTTGCATATTCTCATTTGAGTTACATTTAGTAATATTTCTGAAAAGCAGTTAGTGCAAGTACTATTATATCCACATGTGCAAATAAGAAAGTAGAAAAAAATAAAGTTATTTTCTCAAAGTTATTTTGCTTTCCTCAACTCTTTCAAAACTTAAAAATGTGAGGGTTGAACTTAAATGACATCTAAGTGCCCTTGGAGATTTCAGTCTATAATCCTGCATAGAATCAAATCCAAGTCTTCTGCTGAAAATACAGCTCTTTACTTATATAACAACATGGATCTCATGGTATGGCAAATAATCATGTGGTATAAATGGGTTGTAATGGAACCAATTAGAATGTTTAATGGTCTTGAGAAGAAATGAATTATAATTACTAGCTAAATGGACTACTATTGATGGAAATAGTCTCATCTAAGCAAGAAGAATGTAATTAAATGTTCTTTACCTTGTTTTGTTTGTTTCTTTTGTTGTTTTTTGTTTTGTTTTTAATACAAGCAATAAGGAATGCCAAAGTGGGGGAGGGGGATGAATCTAGTTTTACCTAACTAATGCACACATTTGTTCAGCTGACTTCAATTTAACTAGTCTTTAAAAAACAGATAGTCTTAAGTCTGTTTTTCTAATTCATATTGATTGAGTTTTTGGTAGTATTGGCAACATTTGAAATGTAGAGGTAGTTAGGTGGCATAGTGGATAGGGCACTAACCTTCCAGTCAATAATATCTGAATTCAAATTCAGACTCAGAAAATGACTACCAGTATGACATTAGGCAAATCACTTAACCTCTAATTGCTTCAGTTTCCCCCACTGTAAATGAGATTCACAGCACCTATTTTCACAGGACTGTTGTGTGGATAAAATCAGATAATAGTTATAAAGTACTTAGCACAGTTCCTGAATCCTAGAAGATACTGAATAAACTTTTGTTCCCATATTTCCCTTTCTCTAATGTAATGCATCTTCTGTGAGTAACTGAATGTTATAGATGTTTTAGTGACTGAAGAAATATTATCAATTAGAAAAACTACATTTAGTTGTCCTCATCATATCCAGTACCTATCTCTTTTTTTTTCTTTAAAAGTATTCATAATATAAAGACAAATATTTGGTTTGCAAACAACTACCACCAACAAAAAAATTAAAATGAATTATGTTTAATAGAAGGAAAATAATTGTTGTAGGAATTATATTTGAATTGATATTGTAAACAGCAATATCAAAAGCTTATTAGGAGCTAAGTTCAAAATAAAAAGCAAGAAGAGTGAATTATAATGATAATAGCTAAAAAGACATATATATTTGAAATAACTCAATCCTGAACTATTTAAAGAAATGATAATCAAAAAGTGAAAAGTAGATAAAATAACTGACATGGAACCCAATTACAATCATTTCACGCAGATGTAAACTAATTGTGAATAAAAGGAGAATAAATCAAGCCTGAAAATGCCTTTGTAATTAATTTAGTAACAAAAACTCTATATACTTCTCAAAGAGACAGTAGCCATACCCATCACTTATAAGAAAGATGATGAGGATGTTGAGCAATATTATTTCACCAAGTTAGAAGGGGTAAAAAAAAAAGTAGTAAAAATGAAAAAACAATGTAAAAAAAAAAGCTTGACAAGACATCCCACTAAGTAAAGTTATGCAAAAAGCTTTCAAAGATAAAAATAGAATGAGAACAACAAACAGAAGAAAAACTGAAAAGATTTCCAAAGTACAATATAATAATTGTTTTTCTCCATCAAGGATGATGAAACCAGTATAACTGGATGCTAATATAACACTTCCAGATATAATAATAATGGAGTCAGTAAATTGGAGATGAATAGAAGGAAATAAATGTTATCTGTGGATTAAATAATAAAAATAGAAAGTGACCTAGTTAAAGAATGAGAAGGAAGGATAACAAGAAGGCAGCTAAAGTTCCTCACTCGCACCCTCACAAATTTTGGGAAAAGCAAGGAAAATTTCAAAAAGGTATTTCTTGTCCTTTTCTCTCCATCATGGCATACTTGTTAGATGGCATTGACAAGAGTTACCCTAGATGAAAAGGCCAAGTACATGTTGTGACCTCCACTAGTGGTAGGAACAAACAACAATGATAGCATTTATATAGTAGTTACTATGTGCCTGGGATTATATTAAAAACTTTACAAGTACTATGCTGTTTGATATGTATGACAACCCTAGAAGGTTAAGTGCTATTCTTATCTCAATTTTACAAATAAAATAGTTGAGGCCAAACAGATATTAAATAATTTGCCTATGGTCACACAGGTAGCAAGAGTCTGAGACCAGACTTAAACTCAGATCTTCCTGACTTCAAGTCCATTTTTCTATCTAATCTATCACCTAAATGACCCCCACTTATAAATAAGCAAGTTTATTGATTCATTTGCATATTTTCAATGTTTTATGTACACATCCCATGAGACCACATGTGCTTTTCCTATTTCCATTTTTTTTCCTATTTCCTGGTAAAAACTAAGAAGGTAGCTGAAAATTTCTCAAAATCCTACTCATTAGCTTGATTGCAATGCATATTTAGTCTCTGAAATTTATAAGGGAAATGGAAAAAATTCCATTAGGCTTGGAAATTAACCAGAGAGACAAATTTTTAATTTTTTAATCCTTCCTCTGACAATGTTGACCATGAATCAGCCCCTTGATCATTCAACTTCTGTTCAACAACAAGAACAACTACAAGCACTTCATCTATAATATGGGGATAAAAGCAACCCATAATACTAAATTCACAGAGCTTCTGTGACAGTTAAATGAGATAATGAATACCAAATACTTCACAAACAATAACATTTTATATAAACATCAGACATTATTATAAATATTGGATCTGAATGCCTGCATTTCAGAGTTTGGTGAATGCTATTGGAAAATATGATGGTGCCATGTGATGAATTGTTTGGTTTTTATAGGACTGAAAAGATCACTTCATTCTAGGGTTTATTTCTGCATAAATTTGCAGAGTTAATTTCTTTTTAGGTTTGGTGTGGTATGTGGTATTTTTGTAAGTGTTCCTGAACTTTAGAAAAAATAGTACTGCCACCAAAGTGGTATAAGGATATTGTGGAGTATGTCTTACTAAGCTAGACTGCTAGATTGCAGTGTATAATGTTGTCTGAGATCTCAGAGGCAGTCAGAGACAAGATCAAATTCTGTAACTAGACAATTTCAGAACCAAGGACAAATATAACTCACTTGTCAGGTAAGGCAATGGGATCAGGGAGGCAGGTTGAAACTACTGGCAGGCTGATTATGGTTCCAACAAGGACTCCTCTTGTGTCGATTTTGGTGGGAAAGAAGTGTGTGAAATAAAAATGGAAAAGTGTGTTGGAAATATTTTGGGGAAGCTATTCAATATATGAGCAGTAAATTTACTGACATAGAACATTTTAAAATTTGAAAAATGGTATAATTTTACCCCATTCTTAAACACCTCCTTATGGTATTTAAATAAACAAACAACTGAAACAATATATATATTAAAATTCACTATATAATATTATTGGCCAACAAGGTCATTTAGAAATATTCAGATAGTCATTTCCTTGTGTAATGAAGACCAGTTATCTTTTACTTGATGTTTTATTTTAAGTCATTAAAATGTGTCTAACAAATATAACTTCAATATAATTACTATTTTATTTTCCTTTGAAAACTGCTTTTCCATTGGTTTATCTTTTAATCCACCCAAGAGTAAGTGCTATATTATTATATATTATATATTATATATATATTATATATATTATATATTATATAAGTATATATTGACTCTAATACTCACTAAATATCTTGAGAACTTTCATCATTGTACATATAACTAGTTCCTTTTGCCTACTCAAGGAAAAATAAGAATATGTCTGGAGTAGTGAACTGAGAGATGCCTTGAGCATTTACCAGGGAATTCTTCAAGGAAACACTTAATAGCATTTTTGGGGGGTATATTGAAAGGAGAAATTATTCCATGTATGGAATAGACTATATTGCTACTGCAGGTATCATCCAAAAAGCAAATCCTGTGATTCTGAATCAGAAAGACATTATTTCAAGTACCCCTTCTGATATATGCTGGCTGTATGGCGATAAACAAATCATGTACCTTTTTCAGTATTCCAGTTAAACTTCTAAGTCCCTAAGTGGCAGAATATTTTTATTTTATGTTTGTAGTTATAATTTCATCATGGAAAGTAATTTGGATCAATGAAATCATAGATAGGACCAAAAGGAAAGAAAAAAGCACAGATTCCACAGATTATATTAGAGCTAAGATATTTAGGATAGGATTTTGCCAGTGAAACAGGGGTTAAAACCATCAACCAGAAACC
Organism: Sarcophilus harrisii; assembly: GCF_902635505.1. Taxonomy (NCBI): domain Eukaryota; kingdom Metazoa; phylum Chordata; class Mammalia; order Dasyuromorphia; family Dasyuridae; genus Sarcophilus; species Sarcophilus harrisii. Next base: position 95,657,105 of record NC_045431.1, read on the forward strand.
TAATTTCTCGGTGTCCCCCAAAGCTCTGTTACACCACAGTTAAGACACCAAATTTATCTTAGCAAAGGGAATGTCCTTTATTAGTAAAGGGAATGCTGGGAAATTGATGTACTAACAAAAATCACTAATCTTCCCATCCATCCCCCCAAAAGAACAAGAGGAAATAAAATCATAATTAAATAAGAAGACAGATATATTGGACAATAATCCCCAGTTTTGAATTTCTCCAGTAAAGAAACATGTATGAACATCCAATATCATGCTGTTTCCTTATGGCATTTTAAGATACAAATAAATTTATAGTGCCCTCTGTATTACAAATGCACTATAAAATGTCAGTGACCAACAAAGTCATTTAGGAATATTTAAAAGGTTTGCCATCTACTATCAGAATGAAAGATAAATCCAATCTACAAATGCAAAACAATGCCTATCAATACATTAGAAACTTTTTTTTTAACCATAGCACAAATAAAGCAATTCTCTTAAATAAACCTTTATTTGATTGCCTTTAATGGATTTGGTACAAGATGGTGCAAGTAAATAAAAGCAATTATATACCTCTTCTACATTGCTAGAAACACACTTAATAGGTATTGTTCTGGCAAGTTAGGCACTGGGATGATAAACATTTTAGGAATAGGTAGGTGGTGATTGGGAAATGAAATACCCTAATGGTCTATGTGAAAAATTCTGCAAAAAAGGTTTAAAGTCCCTTCAAATTTGAATTTCTTTTTAAATAGGTGCCAGGAACTAATAACTATATTTAAATTGTTTTCAAGTGAGTATATTTTTAGAAGCAGATGGTAATAAAAGTAGGATAGTTTGAGTACTGAAGAAAATCGTACTTTTGAAGTGACATTTTAGGCCTTTAGGAAACCCAATACTTTCTTGCTTTCTCTAGAAAACGGGTTGGAGAAATATTGAGGTATCTAACTGTAAGACATAAGCTACAAAATAGTATTACCGTAGAAATTGGGATAGAGGTAGAAAAGCAAATCTTGAATCAGGATGTATGTATCTTTTTGTTTAAGGTCAATTTACTTCATTTCCATTTTTATCTATCAAAATAAAAACATTTTCAACAATGATTTAGCCTGGAATGTATGATCAGTCAATAAGCATTCACTGAGCACCTATGATGTGCCAGGGCATTGTGCAGAGCATTGGGGATATGAAGAAAAACAATATAGTATTTGCACTCAAGGAGCTCACAGTCTAATGAACAAGATATATAAACAATTTTGTACAGGTAAGATATATGCAGGAAAAGTTGGAGATAATCAATAGATGGAAGGTATTACATTAAGAGGGGTTGGGGAAGATTTATTATGGAAGTTTGGATTTTAGTTAGGACTTGAAGGAAGCAAGGAGGCAGAGATAATAAGGGAAGTGTTCTACTCATGGGAAACAAGCAGTGAAAATGCTCAGAGCAGATGGAACATCTTATGTGAGGAACAGCAAAAGGGCAATGACACTGGATTCCAGCCTAGGAGACTATAAAGATGAGAAATTTGGCCAAGTTCTGAAGGTTTTATTTTTACCTAATTATTTTCTTCCAGATTTTTTATTTCATGGCATATTTAATTTTATCCTATTTAATTTTGATATCTTGGCATATTTAATTTTCATCAATTGAGGTTCAGGATCTATAATACATGAAGAAATTACACATATATTTATGTGTGCATATATCCTTATTTTGACTTTGGCTTTGAAACCATATTGAGTTGAAATGAATGAGTAGTCTTAGAGGGAACTATAACTTAACAAAGGGTCCAGGGATATTCAATTAGTTGACACCTACCAAATACCCCTTCTTATTTTTATGTTTTGTTAAGTATAACAGTGTAAAGAAATTAAACTTGAGATAAGAGGACCTGACTTCAAAGCCCACTCCTATGACTTACCCCATGTCACTTTGGGCAAATCACTTAATCTTTCTGGGTCTCAGGTTTATTATCTCTAAAAGGAGAAGGTTAAATTAGTTGGCCTCTGAGACAACTAATAAAGCTATAATCCAGTATTAAAAATCTCATTTCTTCACATGGCCCAAATTGTCTAAAAATGTCCAAATTACTCTTCACACTTGCCTTATTATTGTTAAAAGTACTGCTATTCTTTTAGTTACTGAAGTTCACAATCAAGGTGCCATGGTTTACTTCTATTCTTTCATTATAATCTTCCTCCAATCTGCTGAGAAGCCCTATTCATTCCACCTTTACATCTCACACATTCACTGTATTCTTTCCTATGACCCTGCCACCACCACCCTAAGATAGGACACTATTGCCTCATGTTTTGAATATTACTGTAGTCTATGTTCCACTCATCTTTCACATTGATATTCTTAATGCTCAGGTCTTACTTTCAATCCAATAAATTCTAAGGTTCTCTATTACTTTCAGAATCCAAGATAAAATAATTTGTTTGGTTTGTAAAGCCCTTCCTGTCCTAGTTTCCCTTCTACCTTCCCAGTATTCTCCTACCTTACTCCCCTCTACATATTCTACAATCTAGTAATAAAGTTATCTTTGTTCTTTACTCAAGATAGCCCATTTTGAATCTGTGCATTCTACCTGAATATCCCTCATGCCCAAACTTTTCTTTCTTTTCCTCTGCCTTCTAGCAGAGGAAAATTCTTCTTCTTCAAGTATAAATTATTCCACCATTTAATCCTAACATCTTCCTTCCATGATTATCTCCAAGTTATCTTGAATAGATCTCTTTTGTATATTTATGTGTTTCTCTCCAATTAGACTGTAGGCTCCTTGATAGCAGGATCTAATTTTTCAAAAGTTTCTTTATGTTTCACATATGTAATACAGTGTCTGACATATAGGAATCTGTTAATGGTTTGATTTCAAATATAATAAATATCTTAAGCATATAGTATTGCATAGCTTCTGTTTTTTTATAGTTGAATCATCACAGTATGTAATTGAACCCAGCATTAATTTATTTTCCCACCTAATCTATCCAGTTTTAATTATTAATTTTTAAACAAATTCCACCACAGGCAAAATAGAATATATCAATACACTGCTTTTTAAAAAGGTGTATTTTCACACACCTCAAAGAATTTGATTTTAGTAAATTTAAAACCGATTTTTCAAAAGGTTTACATTTTTGTTATTTTTGTCATTAACACACACAGGCACACAGACATATATCTAGTACTGGCCATCAAGGAGATCACAGCAGTAAAAGAAATTAGTATCAGGTTGGAAGAAGAAATACTGGAGATAAATTCTATAATCCCGCTTGGTTGATGAAGAAAATGAATAGATTTAATATGCTCTTACTTTAGAGTGGCATTTCAATCAGGTTTGCAGAGTATATGCATTAAGATGCTAGAAAAGAATGTCTGCAACTATGCTACTTTCCAGTGGATAGACTACTAATCAAAAGGTCATTCCCCAACTCAGACTGGTTGGCAAATTAAGTAAAGGATTTGCATGTAAATTGCCATTCCTCAAGAGTTAATTCTAAACCCAATGTCCTCTGATATTTTTATTACTTCCTTGAAAAAAATGGAAAAGAAAACAAGCTTATAAATTTGTCAATAACACTAAACTACATAGTGAGGTTAAATAGCAATTTGGATTGTCAGTTAGTAGATTAAGAGCTAGAAGTGAGTTTGGTAGTCATCTATTCCATTCTCCTCATTTGATGATAAAAACTGAGGTCAGAAGAGGGGAAAACATACCCGAAGTGCATAAATAATAAAGGATGGAGCTAGTCATTTCCTCTGACACCAAATCTAGACTTATTACTACATCTGCATTATACTCTAAAATTATCATAAATATTAATATCTCTAATATGATATTTACTAAACTAGAATTGATATTTACTAAACATAGAAAGGAATTGAATCTGGACTGACAGATATGGCCCTCAGCAAAGTCAACATCTTAGTGCTCTAGGTAATACTCTAAAATCATAAATTATTTTTTAATTAATTAAGCATCTTATTTTTCTGTTTACACAAGCATATTAGTTATTTTAATACATTTTTTTTCTTAAATCATGTTGGGGGAGAAAAATCAGAAAAAGGGAAAAACCACAAGAAAATAAAAAGGAAAAAGTCAATATAGCATGTGTAGATTTACATTCAGTCTCCATAGATCTCTTTCTAGATGTACATGGCATTTTCTATCATAAAGTTTATTAGATTACTTGGATCACCAAACTGCTGAGAAGAACCAAGTCTTTCATGGTTGATCATCATATAATCTAACTGTAACTATGTACTATTCCTGGTATTCCTGGTTCTACTCACTTTACATAGCATCAATTCATGTAGGTCTCTCCAGGCCTCTCTGAAATCACCCCACTGATCGTTTCTTATGGAACAATAATATTCCATAACAGTTACATTTCATAACTTATTCAGTCACTCCCCAGTTGCTGGGCATCTATACATTTTCTTTGCCACCACAAAAAGAACTGCTACAAACATTTTTGTGCACATGGATCTTCTTCCTGCCTTTATGATTTCCTTGAAGTATAGACCCAGTAGAAACACTGCTGGGTCAAAGGGAATGAACAGTTTTATTGCCCTTTGGACATTGTTCCAAATTGCTCTCCAGAATGATTGGATCAGTTTACAACTCCACCAACAATGCATAATGCCCCAGTTTTCTCACATGTCCTCCAACATTTATCATTACCTTTTCCTGTCACCTTAGCCAATCTGAGATGTGGGAGAGGTACTCAGAGTTGTTTTAATTTACATTTTCTCTAATCAATAGTGATTCAGAACATTTTTGATATGACTTTTGATGGCTTTAATGTCATCATCTGAAAAGCGTCTGTTCATATTCTTTGACCATTTATCAATTGAGGCCTTTATAAGAAACACTGGCCATAAACATTTTCTCCCTGCTTTGTACTTCCTTTTTAATCTTACTGTTGGTTTTGTGTTGTGCAAAAACCTTGTGCTGGTTTTGCTTATGCATAAACTTTTTTTAATTTAATGTAATCCAAGATGTCCATTTTGCATTTCATAATGCTCTTTAGTTCTTCTTTGGTCATTAAATTTCTCCCTTCTCCAAAGATCTGAGAAGTAAACTATCCCTTGCTCTCCTAATTTGTGCACAGTACAATCTTTTATGCCCAAGTCATGTACCCATGTAGACATTATTTTGGTATGGGGTATGAAACGTAGCTTTATGCTGAATTTCTGAAATATTATTTTCCAGTTGTCCCAACAATTGTTGAGAAATAATGAGCTCTTTTTCTAGAAGTTAGAGTTTGGAAGTTTATCAAATACTAGATTACCATAGTCATTGGTTATTGTATCATGTACATCTAAACTATTCTGCTCATCTACCACTCTATTTCTTAGCCATTACCAAATGGTTTTTTGACTGCTGCTTTGTAATAGAGTAAAACCATAAATCGTAAAGCAGGTAAAAAGGTAAATTGTTGATAGAAGGTAATGTTTCATTAGAACTTCTCTACACCAATGAAATTTTGAACCAAGACCATCCCTATTTAAATACAAAAATAATCTATATCTTTATCTTGAACCAAGATTGTTAATAAGACCTTTTGATGCCTTAAATCTGCTGAAATTTTTAATAAACTACTAATGAAAGCCAGTGTTATGTCTATGCCAGTATTTTTGCAAAGAGGCTAAATTCAATGCCAAAAATGAGAAATGGTTTTTGTTATGAACTCACTTCATTTAAAGTAAGTCTATAAATTTAAAAACTCCTTGAATACTGTCCATTTTTGTTTTTACAATGACTATTCTCATTGAGAAGGAAATAAAGTGTCCTATACTTCATTAGATTTTTGTATCACGCAAACTTCAAATTGTTTTCTTTTTTGCATTTATTCTATTGACTATAATCTACCACTTCTAAACCTTCTCTATTCCCTTTCCCCAGTCCTAATCATTCTCTACTTCCCCCTTAGAATGTAAACTCCTCAAGGAGAGGATATTTCCTTTTTTTACTTGTATTTGTATTCCAAACACCTAAATAGTGTCTGAGATCTGTACTTAACAAATGTCATTTGGCCTCATTTGGCCAAAATACTTTGACCTGCTCCATGAGCACATAGACCAACAGGTCTCATTTTTCTCTGCATTTTTTTCTTTCAGTTTCCAAATATGAATGATTTTAAAAATGGAATGAAAATGTTCATGACTCAACCCACATAACTATATGATCTGCTAGTCACTTTTCCATCTTAAATTTATGATTTATACAAAATTTGATGTAATGTTATGATACAATGTTTGTAATATACATCTAAAACATTCTCCTAACATACCAACCTAATGATCCTATACCAAATAGAAATTAAGTTTATCTGGAAAATTCTTGAGAAAGTTCTTGAAGAAATCATGCTAGATTTTTCTTTTCATTAATTTGCATTCACTCTTAAATGAGCTATAAAATCACCTAAATAAATCAGGTTATATGTTCCCAAAGATATAGAATAACTGAATATCTATAATGCATTTTGGCAAAATGTACAGTTATCAGTTCTTAAATTGAGGAAGAGTGCTTCACAGAGAGGAGCTAGGACAGTGACATAGGCAAACAAGTCCAGTCCAGAGACAGCAAAACCAGAGAGAATAAAGAAAATCACAGACATGAGCCAGAAATGGAGACAGGACAAAGACAGTTAACACAGATAAGTAGTCATATTAACAAGAAATAGAAAACGAAAATGCCTACTGACATAGTCTCTGTAAAAATCTGGCAGATGTGTCTCCATTAGATTCTTGAAGGTTAAATGTCCTTTTGAAATCAAATTACAGTGTTCCCATGACATTTCACTTATCTACCAATATAGAAAATAGATATAGATATATGTATATATACATTTGGATATGTATTTATATATATATATATATATATATATATATATATATATATGAATGCAGTTAACTTTGTATAGTTTATTTCCCAGAGGAATCATTCTGTTTCTTAGTATCACCACATTGTTTTGATTAACAAAGAATATTTATAATGATAAAGATTTTGTCCTTACAATTTGGAACAAGATATATCTAAATGAACTAAATTATTCCTTCATCTTCACTTCTATTCTCCAGAAGTATGACTGTTTTTTCAAGCACTATGAATTAATTTCATTAAATGATATTCAACATTATCATAGCCATCATTTATATTTCTAAACCTATTAATTTTCCTAATTTCAATCAATTATTGGAATTGATTTGTGCCATACAGTGCACTACACACTGGAAATACAAAAATATGAATTAAATAATCCCTACTCCTAAACAGTTTACATTCATTAAAATAAGACGATCTATATACATTAAATTGTACAAAACAGGTTTATGCAAAATATATAGAAAATCAAAATCAAAGTACTTTTGTAAAGGAGGCATCAATACCTGAAGGAATCAGAAAAGAACAAGAATAGGATAATGATAAAAAATAAGATGCTATTTTAATCAAGACTGTGTAATAAAGCTAAAAAGGTAGGATGGAATCCAGTTGCAAAGTGCTTTCAATGACAAACAGGAGGTTTTATTTGACCCTAAAAGTAACAAGGAATCAATGGAGTATATTAAATAGGGAAAGGAAATGATAAGATTTAAAACTTTGCTAACTGCATGGAAGATGGATTAAAGGGAGAAGAAATTTGACTCATGAAGACAAGTTAGAAGGCTTTAGCAAAAATGTGCTGAGGCAGGTAAAAGAAAATAGAGGTCACATTAATAAAGAAAGGAGGACAGAGGAAAAAGATGTGTAGATAAAATCAACAAGTTGATTTATTATGTGTAGTGATAAAGAATGGCAAGTTGAAGATAACTCTGCAATTGAGAACCATCATGATTGGAATTTCTGTCCAAAGCATCACTCTCCTGCTAGCTAATCATATTTCCTATCTTGTGACAGCCATCAATATTCAGATGAAATGTTCTAAACACTATTGATTAGAGAAATTCAAATTAAAAGTTCCCTCAGATTGACTAAAATAATAGGAAAAGATAATGATAAATGTTGGAGGGGATGTAGGAAAAATGGGACACTAACACATTGTTCGTGGAGTCATGAACTAACCCACCATTCTAGAGGACAGTTTGGATTTATGCCCAAAGAGCTATAAAGCCATGCATATCCTTTGAACCAGCATGCCATTACTGTGCCTGTTTCCCAAAGAAAACAAAAAAAGAAGGAAAAGGACTCACATGTGAAAAAATGTTTGTAGCAGCTTTTTTGTGGTAGAAAGGAACTGGAAAATGAGTAGATGCCCACCAACTGGGAAATGTCTAAGTTATGGTACATGAATATAATGGAATAGTATTGTTCTATAAAAATGATGAACAGGCTGATTTTAGAAAGGCCTGGAAAGATTTATTAATTAATGTTGAGTAAAACAAGCAGAACCAGGAATAGACTGTATTGTTCTGATTAACAGCAATATTGTGCAATGATCAAAAATGATTGACTTGCTTTTTCTCAGTGGTCCAGTGATCCAGACAATCCCAGTAAACTTTGAATGGAAAATGCCATCCAAATATACAGTGAGAACTATGAAGACTGAATGTAAATCAACCCATGCTGTTTACCATTTTTCCCTTTTTCTTCTCTTTTTTCTCTTGTGACTTTTCCCTTTTGACCTGAATTTTTCTCTCCCAACATTATTCATAAGGAAATATGTAAAAAAAAAAACTATAATGTACAATTATAATCAAAAAATGTTGTTTCCACATGTAACTGGGGAAAATCAATTTAAAAAAATAAAGTAAGCAAGGAGATGGAATAGGGAGTGTTTTGGCTCAAATTTAGTTGTATTCTGTTGACAGGTCATGAAATAATAAAAAAAGGGACCACCTAATTGTTTGCCAGAGGAAACCTGCACAAAACCTAAATGTACTTTATATTTTTTTTCAGTTTTTATACTTAGACTAAAATTGGTGCCATTTCCCTATTCCAAAGTTAAATTTTCTTGTGAAGTAAAGAGATTTCTGTGAAATAAAATTTGCAACATATCAGGAAACATCTTTTAGTCCACCTATTAAAATTTTCAAAAATCTCATCTTTTTGTCTTCCATACCCTACTTTTTCACTTCAGTCATAAATAATATATATAGCTTAGGATGGAATCACACCAGAACATAAACAGGTGGACAGGGGACCTGACCTCTCTGGCATAGTCAGTCTTATTAAGAAGTTTCCAGAGAGCCTAAAGTCAGTTCTCATCTCTTTCTCTGGAAAGAGAATCTATTCTACATCTGGGAAGTCAAAGAGACTATTCAACATTTCCAGAATATTTTGGCTGTATTCATGACAGCAAATATTTTAACTAGAACTTCTTCCCATCAATATGGCAAAACAGATTGACTCAAAGGAAAAGTTTTATATGATGAACTTTCCCTCTGGTCAAAATCCCTCTGTGTTTGAAAATTTGACACCCACAATGGTACTCACTGGTTAATTTTTTCTCAAAATACTTTTTGTTGTTTAGTTGACAAAGGCTATGTTTTGAAGAATTTGGATCTTCATCTCTACCAGATTAATTCATTGTTCTTACTATAATGTCATTCTGATTCAAAGTTAATAATACAGAGAAGACTAAGAAAAGAATGTAAATACAGAGGCCCTTTCTTTGAAGGCAATTAAGCTTCTCTGACTTCAGTTTCCTTATATGTAAAGTGAAGGTGGTTGATGCAATGTGAGATCTATGATTTTATAATCCCATAATCCTATACATGTCATTTTATTTTATGAATGAAACATATGGAATGTTTATATCAAGGCTTCTTAATCTTTTTCTACTCGGGACTACTTTTCACCCGGGAAATTTTTATTTCTCAGATATAGAAGTATATAAAATAGATACACAATCAAACATTTACTGATGATAAATCATAATTTCATGACCCCTATAGTCAGTTACTGGGTAACTGACCCGATGACCCGATATTGAGTTGTGACCCATGATTTAAGAAGTTTTAATTTACATAATTTCTGGGCTTCCACGGAGATAGTGTGAAATAGTAGATAACTTTACAATGAGGAAGGCATAGACTCAGGACTTATTTCTAACACAGACCAACTGTGTGAACCTGAGAAACCAGTGAACTTCAGAGGGAAACAGAGAATTCTAAAACTAACATTAGAAAGTGAAAAGGATTTCCATACCAAGAGTTCTCATGTTGAATAAAGTAGAGGTCTGGATTTTTTTTTTTTTTAAGAATTTGCTTTTACAGTGTTTTTAAGGTTTACAAAGTAGCAAGGTATAAGATGTCTAAAACTGGAGTAAGAGAACTTCGATTCCATTTCTACCCTTAAATATTACTTTACTTTTGTAGACTTCAATATTTTCATCTTTAAAATGAGGAAGATATGGGACTAGATAGCCTCTAAGTTCCCTCCTCACTTTAAATGATCTGAAGTGAGATTATATGATAAATAGATTTGAATGTCTTATAAATGTCTGAATGTGTATATAAAGTACACAATCTTATAAAAGGTTATGAATAATATAAATATGTGTTCATGAGTTTTTGTGTTCATATATATGTACATATGCATGTGTATATATAATTATATACATATGCATATAATTATATATGCTTCTCTTAACAATTTAGGATTCTCTTTTAATAGTTTAAGATTTCACTCAGACTTATGGATATATATGTGTATGTATGTATATGGGGGGGAGGGGGAGAGACACAGAGATGGAGACATACCTCCACCCAGAGACATAGGGTGTGAGAGAGAAGGACGCATTGTCAAAGAGTAGATACAGAAAGATCCCTGATGATCTAAGAATGAGAAAAATCTTACCTCTGATTATCAATAGATATTGGTGACCTCAGAACATCACTTTAGCTTGGAACACTGATACTGGTAAACTTTCAAGAATAAGGTGCACAAGAGTCACTGGATTTTATCAGAAGAGGGAGTTTCCTCACATACATTTCCCTATAACAGTGAAATAACAAGTCTAGAGAAAAGCAAACCAAAACCCTTGTATGTTCATACTTTGAAGTTTGTGCTCAAATAATGTAGTGTTACTGTTGAGTTGTTTTAGTCATTCTAACTCTTTGCAACCAATCAGGGTTTTCTCAGGAGAGATACTGAAGTGGTTAGCCATTTCCTTCTCTAGTTCATTTTATATATTAGGGAAGTGGGCCAAACAGAATCAAGTGACTTGTTCAGTATAACACAGATGATAAATGTCTGAGGATGTTTTCTGGGCACTTCATCAACTGTACCTCCCAAGTCAGGTAGAGAGCTGAAAATGTTTTCCTTCTTTTTGTTGTTGTTGAGGCAATATGATGTAGTGGATGGAGCATGAGAAATATAATAGGGTAACATGTTTTCAAATCACCCCTTAAGCAAATATGAAATGAGTTATACTGTGAAAATCATTTTGTTTCCCTATTATTCACAGCTCTACATCTATGGGAGTGAGGTGTTAAAATGAATGTATCTAAAATCTCTTCTAGCTTTCAATTTATGTTTATTACATTTAAACTTCACAACCACACTGTCAGCTTTTTACTATAGAATGGAAGTATAAAGAAACACTGAAAAGTGTGGTGGAATTGGAATCAGTAGATACATTCAAAATTAAGCTCTGCCACTTCTTCCATTGCAACTTTGAAAAAAATTATTTAAGCATTCTTGGCTTCAGTTGTATCATCTTTATGAGAGCAGGATTGATCTGAGCCCAATATATCAAACTTGTGTTCCAAGGCAAGGCTGTGCTGGCCATAATAATTCCTAGTGCCTCAAAATAAGCTTCAAAGATAATTGGGGTATATTTAGCTGAATAAATAAAAAAAATAGAAGATAAAAACATTAACATGAATTTTTAAGTCAATACATGGCCTGCAGGAATCTTTATTTATGGTTAAATGGCTCAGATTTTTGTTTGAATTTGAAAATAATAACCAGAACTATTAAATTTCTTAACCAACTCTAAATCTATGTTCCTACTAAGGATTGATTACTATCACAACCTTCCCAATCAAAGATGAAAAAAAGAGACTCAGATTAAGTGACATATCTAAAGCCACATCTCTAATGTCCAATGTATGACTTGAGTCCACAGTTTATTTTGTTGTTGCTGTTGTCTCCAATGTACAGCCCTCATTCTATCACAACACTCTACCTCTCTAGGGCTTTGAGTTCTACATGCTTTATGTGAATAAAAACAAGTTTAAATACTTCAATTCTAATGTTAAATGGGAGAATTCTACAAGTGGCTAAAATAATAATAATAATAATTGTTATTATTATTATTAACATATTGGTAATATAAAGAGCTACTAAGATTTGAATAGGTCTGGGGAGAACAACAACAACAACAATAACAACCAAAAAAAACTCTCACCTAATATTTATAAGGTAGTTCTTTCCAATTAACATTAAGGCACTTTGGTAGAGAGTAGAAAGAAATCAAGAATTATTGGTCTCTAAGTTAAATCTACTGTCATATTAGTTGCTTCAGAAGAAACAAAAGAATTTATACTGTCCAAAAGATGCCAATCTGGTATATTTCTGTTAAATTAATTAAGATGTAAATTTGTGTCATTGTTACCATCTGTAACCCACCAGAGGAAAATGACCAAAACAGCTCAGAAGAATCAAGCTCCAAACTACAATGGAAAACCTCTACTCAAACCAATAACATGCTATCATTTCAAATAAAGGTGAAGTTTATTTCATTCAAAAATCAATGGAATTATTTTCGGAAAACAATCGCACAATTGGGACAAAATATTGTATCCATTGTCAGTCATATTCTTTGTATCAGAGATTTTGCCTAATTATTTTTCTTTACTAAGAAGATCCTACAGTCTGCAAGGAGAGGACAAAAATGATCATGATATAAAAACAAAAGTCATCACTAAATGCATTTAAGAAAAGAAAAACACATTAGGATATTCTGCATATTTCACTTCACTGAACTCCACTTAGCCAATTTTGTGCCACTTTTATTTTTGTCTGTATCTACTTCATTTCAACAAACACTTTCTAAGGGCTGGGATATATCTACATATGGATTATATGTAGATGATGCTTCAAGATGCTTATGATATATTAGCATTATGTATCATTTAATAAACTTTATGCTCCTTGAGTTAAGTTAATCATGTTTTATTTATAAAGATTGCCCTCAGCAGATTCAAAAAGTATAATACACACAGTAGGCATTTTTGTTTGCAGAGACTAGCCATTTCTGTTGAATAACTGAATGAATTGATCACTCATTTGGTCTTTCTTCAAAAACTCAATTTATTTAATTAAGAATTTCTTTGAAAAATAAAACTACAAAAGGCTAAGACTCTGTTAAAACACAGAGAACCCATATGACTTGTATAAAAGGTTCCTTAGAATTTCTTTTCATTAGGGAGAACTCACCACTAATGAAGAGGAAATTAGAGCAATAACTAGGAATTACGTTCCCCAACTTTATGGCAATAAATTCGACAACTTAAATGAAATGGAAGAATACCTTCAAAAATATAGCTTGCCCAGATTAACAGAGGAAGAAGTAAATATCCTAAACTGTCCCATCTTAGAAAAAGAAATAGAACAAGCTATTAACCAACTCCCTAAGAAAAAATTCCCAGGACCAGATGGATTTATATGTGAATTCTACCAAACATTTAAAGAACAATTAACCCCAATGCTATATAAACTATTTGAAAAAATAGGGATTGAAGGAGTCCTACCAAACTCCATTTACGACATAGACATGGTACTGATACCTAAACCAGGTAGGCTGAAAACAGAGAAAGAAAATTATAGACCTCTAATGAATATCGATGCTAAAATCTTAAATAAAATATTAGCAAAAAGATTACAGAAAATCATTCCCAGGATAATACACTATGACCAAACAGGATTTATACCAGGAATGGAGGACTGGTTCAATATTAGGAAAACTATTAGCATAACTGACTATATCAAAAAGCAAACTAACAAAAACCATATGATCATCTCAATAGATGCAGAAAAAGCATTTGATAAAAATCCAACATCTATTCCTAATAAAAACACTTGAGAGTATAGGAATAAATGGACTTTTTCTTAAAATAGTCAGGAGCATATATTTGAAACCATCAGTAAGCATCATATGCAATGGGGAAAAATTGGAATCTTTCCCAGTAAGATCTGGAGTGAAGCAAGGTTGCCCACTGTCACCATTATTATTCAATATTGTATTAGAAACATTAGCCTTGGCAATAAGAGTCGAGAAAGAGATTAAAGGAATCAGAATAGGCAGTGAAGAAACCAAACTATCACTCTTTGCAGATGATATGATGGTATACTTAGAAAAACCCAAAGATTCTACTAAAAAGCTATTGGAAATAATCCATAACTTTAGCAAAGTTGCAGGTTATAAAATAAATCCCCATAAATCCTCAGCATTTTTATACATCACCAACAAAATCCAACAGCAAGAGATACAAAGAGAAATTCCATTCAGAATAGCTGTCGACAGCATAAAATATTTGGGAATCTATCTACCAAAGGAAAGTCAGGGATTATATGAGCAAAATTACAAAAAAAAACTTTCCACACAAATAAAGTCAGACTTAAACAATTGGAAAATATTAAGTGCTCCTGGATAGGTCGAGCGAATATAATAAAGATGACAATACTCCCTAAACTAATCTATTTATTTAGTGCTATACCAATCAGACTTGCAAGAAAATATTTTAATGATCTAGAAAAAATAACAACAAAATTCATATGGAATAATAAAAGGTCAAGAATCTCAAAAGAATTAATGAAAAAAAAATCAAATGAAGGTGGCCTAGCTTTACCTGATCTAAAACTATATTATAAAGCAGCAGTCATCAAAACCATTTGGTATTGGCTAAAAAATAGATTAGTTGATCAGTGGAACAGGTTAGGTTCACAAGACAGAATAGTCAACTATAGCAATTTAATGTTTGACAAACCCAAAGATCCTAACTTTTGGGATAAGAATTCATTATTTGACAAAACTGCTGGGATAACTGGAAATTAGTATGGCAGAAATTAGGCATGGACCCACACTTAACACCATATACCAAGATAACATCAAAATGGGTACATGATTTAGACATAAAGAATGAGATTATAAACAAATTGGAGGAACATAGGATACTTTATCTCTCACAATTGTGGAGGAGGAAGAAATTTGTGACTAAAGATGAACTAGAGACTATTATTGATCACAAAATAGAAAATTTTGATTACATCAAATTAAAAAGCTTCTATACAAACAAAACTAACGTAAACAAGATTAGAAGGGAAGCAACAAACTGGGAAAACATCTTCACAGTAAAAGGTTCTGATAAAGGCCTCATTTCCAAAATATATAGAGAACTGACTCTAATTTATAAGAAACCAAGCCATTCTCCAACTGATAAATGGTCAAAGGATATGAACAGACAATTTTCAGATAATGAAATTGAAACTATTACTACTCATATGAACAGTGTTCCAAATCATTATTAATCAGAGAAATGCAAATCAAAACAACTCTGAGATACCACTACACGCCTGTCAGATTGGCTAAGATGACAGGAAAAAATAATGATGATTGTTGGAGGGGATGCAGGAAAACTGGGACACTGATACATTGTTGGTGGAGTTGTGAATGAATCCAACCATTCTGGAGAGCAATCTGGAATTATGCCCAAAAAGTTATCAAACTGTGATACCCTTTGATCCAGCAGTGTTTCTACTGGGCTTATACCCCAAGGAGATACTAAAGAAGGGAAAGGGACCAGTATGTGCCAAAATGTTTGTGGCAGCCCTGTTTGTAGTGGCTAGAAGCTGAAACTGAGTGATGCCCATCAATTGAGAATGGTTGGGTAAATTGTGGTATATGAATGTTATGGAATATTATTGTTCTGTAAGAAATGACCAGAAGGATGAATACGGAGAGGCTTGGAGAGAATTACACGAACTGATGCTAAGTGAAATGAGCAGAAGCAAGAGATCATTATATACGTCAACAGCGATACTGTATGAAGATGTAATCTGATGGAAGTGGATTTCTTGACAAAGAGACCTAATTCAGTTTCAATTGATCAATGATGGACAGAAGCAGCTACACCCAAAGAGAAAAGCACTGGGAAATGAATGTAAACTGTTTGCATTTTTGTTTTCTTCCGGTTATTTCTACCTTCTGAATCCAATTCTCCCTGTGCAAAAGAAAACTGTTTGGATCTGCACACATACATTGTATCTAAGATATACTAGGAACATATTCAAATATATAGGTCTGCTTGCCATCTAGGGAGGGGTGGAGGGTGGAGGGAAAAATCGGAACAGAAGTGAGTGCAAGGGATAATGTTGTAAAAAAATTACCCTGGCATGGATTCTATCAATAAAAAGTTACTATAATAAAAAGAAAGAATTTCTTTTCATTGTATCAGAAAATTATCAATAAAAAAATCAAGCAACATTAAAATTTAGTAGCAAAGATAATATTCTTTTATGTAGAGGCTTAAGGGTATAAAGATACTTACCATAGTTTTATTTTGTTTTGTTTTCATCTATTGGTTATATAGCACTTTATGGTTTACCAGGGTTTATATATTATCTAACCAGATTCATTTTAGTATTGAGGATGTTGAATCTTGTAGGTTATGAGACTTGCTGAAGGTCACATAGCAAGGAAGTATCAGCATGAAGATCTAAATGAAGGCCTTATAACTCTAAATCATGTGCCAGATACCTACAATACCTTATTTAAACCTCACAACAATCCTATTGCTTGATGATGATGATGATGATGATGATTGTTGCTGACAAAGATATTTAAGGCATGCAAAGATTATTTAAATATCTTTCTTTACTCTTCTTATCTGTAGAGCAACCATGTTATGTATGTGCTATTAACACCTCTATTTTATAAAGATAATGAAGATAAGAGTATTTTTCACAGACTCACACAACTCGTAAACATCTGAGATGGCATGATCTTCTTGATTGCAAGTCCAGAACTCTATGTACCATACTATACTTTATCTTAAATGAAAAGCTAAGTAATTATAATCCCACTTTACAAATGAGGTAACTACAATTCAAAAAAGTTCACCTTTTTTCAAGTTTATGAATATTGAACTCAAATTCATGTCCTCTGACTTAAAAGTTTATTTTGATTCTCTATTACTTCATGAGAGCATCATTTTCTCACAAAAGAACAAAGACATCTCAAAAAGAAGAAATTACAATCCCTGAGGACAACTAAATTGTAGGTACATGTGGTCTACTTTAAGACTGAAGTTTCCTTATTATTTTTCCTATTTTAGTTTTCCAGTACAGCTCTCATTTCCCATATGAATAAACTGTGTCCTGCTGAAATTAAGTGATATGTACAGTTATACAGGTACCAAATATCAAAGATGAAATTTGAGCAAGGAATGGGAATTGAACCAAGGTCCTTAAATTCTAAATTCTACTTGATGTCCTTTCATCTGTATCCCAGACTGCTCTGTTCAAGATTCCATGAGTTTACCAAGTAATGTGTTCTCTGTTGTCAGAAGGAGGAGAAGAAAGGAAACATTAAGTTCAGGAGACATGGGGCATTCAACAAACATCCTGAGAAAACACCTCTTTCTAGAGGTGGAGGGAAGAAAGAGACCAATCAAACATCAGATAAACTATATTCTTTGCCATTCCATCAACTCTCTAAAGTTTTAACTTGATATGTTCAGTTAAGACCACTGGTGTTATTACACTGTGTTACACATAGATTGGAAGACAGAAATAAGTTTGAAAAATAAAATTGGAATGAAGCCTCCAGAGAAGAGACAAAACAAAGTCACATGACAACAAATACTGTGCCCTTTTCAAGATCTTTGTTTTCTTTCTCAAAGAAAGTTGTTGTATGACAGGTCAGAATGGTTGGTGCCATTAACTACATAGGGTGAGGAAACCTGGTTTAAAGTAGAGATTCAGTGTTTTGTTTAAAGTGGTCCAGTCCTTCTTTGAGCTTTCTTGTATATGGTACCTGACCGCCAAACCTTAGAATATGGCAACAATTGTGTTCCCCCAAAGACTACATCTATTGCTGGATCCTATATCTTTGCAAAACTGAAGCAGAGATTTCTTTAAAGAGGAATGGGTATCTAAGCAATAATGAACTATTCTTACAGAGAATGCCTAAAGCTGCACTTGTGACCTTCAATAGCTCATCTTAATCCTCAGATTCCCTAGAATTAGTCCCCAACAACAAATATCAAAATACAACAATGATCAGCTCACATACCAGCATGGTTAAAAAAAAAACAAGACAAAAAAAAACCAATAGTACTATACAATGACAGATGCAGGGCTAAAGAAAAAAATAACTTTTTACATATCAAAAAACTTTAGGATTCGGAAGGGATTTTTGCCTTAACTGCAAGGGAAGAAAGTGAAGAGGGACTGCAAACAGAAAGACAACTTGCTCTGAATTTCTTGGCTCTATTCAAAATCATTTCCTTTGATGATGCATGTGCCCTTCAGAATTGCAAAACTGCTGATGTAACAGTTCATTCATTGCCAAGCAAATGGATACAGCTGCCTTGGACAATCTGACAACCTGGGCAGTCAGACAAATGTAACTATCTATTTTCTCCATCATCCATCTTACTATAGATCACATGGATAATATAAGGTTGGAAAAGGATGACTCACAAAGGCAATGCCACAGCATACAGAAAGGTCTATAAATAATTCTTGGGAAGCAAAAATATTTCTAGAAGTTGCTCTAGAATAAATTAGGTTGGTGTTCTCTTTCTTGCTCAGATTAGTTATGTGATGAAAAAAATTACTACAATAAAATAACAATGAGTATAAAAGTATAAAACATATGCATATATGTATGTGTATATATTTATGATATGCTTATATATGTGAACATCTATGTAATAAACACAAAGGAGAAATAGTGCAGGTAGACTAAACTACAGAGCATATCCTTTGATCCAGCAGTGTTACTACTGGGCTTATATCCCAAAGAGATTATAAAGAAGGGAAAGGGACCTGTATGTGCACGAATGTTTGTGGCAGCCCTTTTTGTAGTGGCTAGAAACTGGAAACTTAATGGATGTCCATCAATTGGAGAATGGCTGAATAAATTGTGGTATATGAATATTATGGAATATTACTGTTCTGTAAGAAATGACCAACAGGATGATTTCAGAAAGGCCTGGAGAGACTTACACGAACTGATGCTGAGTGAAATGAGCAGGACCAGGAGATCATTATATACTTCAACAACAATACTATATGATGACCAGTTCTGATGGACCTGGCCATCCTCAGCAACGAGATCAATCAAATCATTTCCAATGGAGCAGTAATGAACTGAACCAACTATGCCCAGAGGAAGAACTTTGGGAGATGACTAAAAACCATTACATTGAATTCCCAATCCCTATATTTATGCCCACCTGCATTTTTTATTTCCTTCACAAGCTAATTGTACAATATTTCAGAGTCTGATTCTTTTTATACAGCAAAATAATGTTTTGGTCATGTATACTTATTATGTATCTAATTTATATTTTAATGTATTTAACATCTACTGGTCATCCTGCCATCTAGGGGAGGGAGTAGGGGGTAAGAGGTGAAAAATTGGAACAAGAGGTTTAGCAATTGTTAACGCTGTAAAGTTATCCATACATATAACCTGTAAATAAAAGGCTATTAAATAAAAAAATAAAAAAAGACTAAACTACAGAAATTGAACATTATTTATGAGTTCAAGTTTCTCCTTGAAACCAAATTCTTTTTTTGATACATTAGTTTTCATAGTGATACAATATATCTAATGCTAAAGATTCTCAAAATTACAGGTGACAAAAATATAGAGAAACAAATTGTACATAAACAGGGCACAGAATATAATGAATTATGAAGTTAATAAAGATGTTACTATCAAAGAAATGTATGACTAGAAAAACTGCAACCAAAGCTAGACTGGCTATGAATTCCATTGGACAATTAATATGGTGCTATAGTAGCCATATAATGTCAGCATATCAAGAGTGGAGGTTCACAAGGTGAGGTCTGAGTCCCCAAAGGGTCCCTAAGATCCTTTCAAGATTTCTTTTGGGTCAAATCTTTTTTTTCATAATAAAATTAAACATTTTAATTGCTGATATGGTAAATATTGGTAAATATATCCCCATACATATAAAATATTTCGGGATACTTAAATAATTTTTATATTAAAAAGATATCCTGAAATCAAAAAGCTTAAGAACTACTAATTTCAAGGAAAGTTGGCAGTTCTTATTGGATCGTTCACTTGCAAATAATTTTCAAAAGACATATGAAAGATTTAAATAAATTATAAGAAAGTATCAATAGAAGGCAGTCTGCCCCATTAGAGAAACCTTTTAAACACAATCTGGGGCTCAGTTTTGTCATCTGGATAATAAAAAGGGGTTTGACCAGATAGCCCTTTATGCTCTAAGCTAAGCCTAAATTCAAGCTAATCAAGCAAGTTCTTGTATAAAATAGAATAGAAATTCACAGACTATAAAAATATGATTAAAATTACTTCTTCATTTAAAGTTTAAAAAACATAATGCTAGCACAAAATGTTCTAAAACAATTCCCCTTCTAAAAAAAAAAAAAAAAAGAAAAGAAAAGAACTGAAGGGGAAAGCCTATGGACAATTCAAGCTCTTGAAAAAGTTGTAATAGTTTTTCTTGCTCCCAAGATTTTCAAAATCTCTCATCACTCCCTCCCTCTTCCCTTCCTCTTCTTCTTCCTCCTCTTCTTCCTCCTCCTCCTCCTTCTCTTCCTTCTCTCTCTCTCTTTCACTCTATCTCTCTCTCTTTCTCTGTCTCTCGGTCTCTTTACCCCTTTCTCTCTGTGTTTCTCTCTCTTTCCCTTGATTGTATGTATATTTGTTTGTATAAATACAAATCATCAAGCCTTCAAAACAAGCTCTATCACCTCATCCCAAACCAAGGGAATAGACAAAATATATGGTGGGAGGACAACAGCTAAAATAATAGCTTTAGTAACCAGCCCAACCTCCAATTACATTTTCAGGTCTTAGATAATAATTTCCATATTTAAGATCATGTGAGATTATTAGAAAAATGCAACCAAAATCTAATTTAATGCATATAAAATGTTTAATACATATATTATTTAATAAAATTAGGTTTGTTCAGAAATCTGCAGAAACAAAAGTGAACATTCGGCTACATTCAATACTTAGTCTTTGTAATCATATGGATACACTTCTTTTTGCACTTGGGAACTGCTTTTTTCTTTTCAATTTATAAGGTATAACAGATAGAATCATAATTCTGTATCCAATTATTTCTGTAGAGTTAATTCTCAATTAGTTGCACTCACAGAGAGAGGCAGTGGTGCAGATAATCCAAAAGCCAAGGATAATTTTGAAGTCACTTATGTTTGAAATTGGGATAAATTATATGATTTTGTAGTATAGAAAGCCTCCTGATACTCTTCAAAAATGATACTATAGCAAATATATCTTTACTAAGCATATACTAGCTTAATGTTATCATAAAAATCCCTAGAAGCATTCTAGGTGGTAAGTAGAACCAGTGGGATGCTCTGAATTCTGCTGAATCTCCTTTTTAGCTATAATAGTTCATCTTTTCTCCAAGTTAAAAAAGACACATGAAGAAAAGATTCTATCATCAGACAGGACACAGATCACCTTAGGATCTAATGTGAATCAATTCACCTAGGACGCATATAGAACAACTTCATTTTTTTCAGAGACAGAGTCAGGGTCAATAATAGTAAGGATTATTTTTATTTTCTTTCATTTTGGGGACAGAGAGGAGGATGAAAAGATAATAGTTATCTTAAGTGCTCAAAATCAAGGTACACTCAACAGCTATATGTCCTAGCTTCACCAAATTCCTCAAAAGAGATGATGGGATTTTATTGATCTCCAAATAATAAACTAATTAAGTGGGGTGATGCTAAACTTCCATAAAAAACACAAATACCTGAATGGAACAGGCCACATCCAGAATAATGAATATTTTCAGTTTTAATCTAATAATAAGAAATGTTGAAACTAGACTGATGGATATGAATATGAAGTAATGTTTACAAAATAATAAGCAGCTATGGGGATACAAGTTTAAAAACAAAAACAAATACTATTGCATTTTGTTAGCATTCAACAAAGTGACATATCCTCTAAAACATAGTATGTACCATTATTGCATTTGAGGCTGAGATCACCAGACATATAAACATTCACATTTTTATTTGAAAAACTTCACAGGACATTGAACATTTAATGTCTCCATGAAGTAAAGTCAATTTATATAGGGAAGTGAACTCAGATCATAGCATAGATGATTGATTGGAAATCATTTGTGTTTTCAAAAATAGCTTTAATTCTCAAATGTCTGTCTTTGACTAATCTCTCTCTCTCTCTCTCTCTCTCTCTCTCTCTCACACACACACTAACAAGTAATTTTTTATATGGTTGGGCCTACCATTAGCACCATATTTAAGACATAATATTTCTATCATAAGCTTTCATTTTTCAAATTGATAACTTAGTCATAAGAATTCATTTCTAAAAAAAAAAAGAACTTCTTATGTGGAAAAAAAAAGAATTCATTTCTAACAAAAAGTTGATAGAAGTTACAAGCTGGATGTGACATTTACCATCATTTTAAAGAAGTTAGCTCAGTATTTTCAATTAGTTATACTGAGAAGGGTAAAAAAAATGGCCAATTCAAAATAAATTTCTTTAACAATTTGATATCTCCTTAGAGAATTAAATAGGAAATATTTTCATTGAGAAAAGTGACTGGGAATGAATAAATAATAAATAGAAATCAAGAAACATCCACATACAGAAACAGAATAAAAAGTAAGAAAGATTTTCCAGTACCAAATCATGTTTCATATTTTATTTGCTATTACTCCTATGCTGATATTAAAAAGCTCTGGAATCATGAGGAACTGAGTTGAACTCTGACCTCTGATTCAAATTACCCATATGATTTGGAAAATTCACTTAATTCCCCTAGGTCAGATTGTACAGGGCTTCAAATGTCAAACAGAGTTAGTATTTAACCCTAGAAATAATTAGTAGACATTATAGGTTCTTGGGCAAGGAAGTTATATGGTCAGACCCAAGCTTTAGAAATATCTTAATTAATGTATCCAAATTGCAGCTCTGTGGGTTGAAGGCAGTGAGAGCCATTTGGAGATTGTGTCAACGGCCTATATGAAAGATAAACACCTGAGCTCAGATAGGGTCTTTGAGTGCCAAATATTAGGGGAAAAGAAGCACTGCTCTCTTTTTGAGATGTGTTACTGAGCCTGTACTCCTCCTTAGCTGGTAGGACGGGCCCAGGAGGTTAAGGGGGACTTGGCCTGTGAGGCAGGAGATTGCCTCTGGCAGGAGTTAAGGAACTGCTATAGGTTTTTTGAGATGGAGAAGGGCGTGTCCTCTGGCTAGATCTCCTCTTAGGATGCAGCAGTAACTCCAGAAGCCTCCCTTCTAGGGGCTCCGCCTGTGGAGTTCTGAGTGGGCTGGGCATGGGTAATCCCAGAGGAGAGGCAGCATAAATAAACAACCCTTAGCAGAGCTCGCTCTCTTGTGCTTTTGCATTCTGGTGCTCTTGTGCTCTTGCTCCTGCTACCCCCACTGAGAAGATGATTAAATAAAGGCAGAATGGTTGCACGTTCTAGTTGGTCTGTCTCTGTATGATCTGGGTTGGAGCATGAAGGCAAGGTGAGTTGCCCTAGTGGTGGCCACCGGCAGGTGGGCAGAAAGAGTAGCCTTAAGGGACACTACAGCCAAGGAGATGGATATAAGTGATTTTGTACAAATGTCAATTAAGTGAATATGCCCCTAATTAATTTATACTGGTTTGACCAGTGAGGGAGCTAAAAGAGCCCAGGAAAGTTGAACATAATAGTGAGAGTATCAGATCTGGCATTAAGAGTAGTGAGGTTCAAATGTTCTGCTCTGCCATTTACCTGTATAGCCTTAAGCATGAAGGGACAGAAATAGATGACCTTTGATCTTTAAAACCCTTTCTAACTCCAAATCTATGATCCTATGAAGTATCTAATCTCAGTGGGAAAATAAAAAAATGGATTTAATAGATGAATTCATTTTCAGAACATCATAAAGGGAGATCATGAAGAACATTGTATCATATAATGATCAAGGTTCTTTCCAGCTCTAGGCTGAGATTCTGAAATGATGTAAACATCCAAAATTATAAGCATACTTGTAGCATAAAACATTAGAAAGCAGTGGAGGGGAAAATAAGCGAACCTTCAGAAATATTGGTCCAAGAATCAATTAGGGCAGTTCATTCTAAAAGCATTTCCAGACACAGAAATGAGAGAAGGAAAACAAAAACACACACCAAAATACTCAAATGGATCTTAGATCTCATTAATGTGAATGTCCCCATTACTAATAATCAGCTATTTGTAACATGATACATCTTGTTCACATCTATCATGCATCTCTCTGGTACCCTCTAAGTGGTACTTAGTTTATTTTTTTAACTCGAAGGAAACAAATATGTGCAAAATGGAATGAATTTCACATTGTCAATGTCAGTATCTTATATGCTACAGAAATACCCCTTGTACTATAAAAAAGTAAAAATGACATTTAAGAAGATGAAGCCAGAAAAAATAACTGAACCAGGCTATACAGAAGAAATCCATGCTGTAAATAATCATTACTTTGAAACATATTTTTGTCTTTCAGATTTTCTTCAAGCCACAATGCCCTCTATATGTTCCTCATCTCACCATTTCCCTTTTAAAAATGTACCCCAAAATATATTCCAGATATTGTCTTGCATTATGGCCTAGTCAGTTCACAATTTTCTAATTCCTGTTACCTATGAATCTCTTAATGCAAATTGATATTGAATTTTGTAAAGACTGCATTTCTAATATATATACAAATATATATATATATATATATATATATATATATAAACAAACAATTGAATCAAATCTATAAGAATACAAGTCATTCCCCAATTGATAAATGATCAATGGATATAAAAAGATAATTTTCAGATGAAGAAATTAAAGTCATCTACAGTCATATGAAAAAATTATCTAAATCACAATTGATTAGAGACATGCACAACTAAAACAACTCTAAGGTACCACCTCAACCTCTCAGATTGACTAAGATGGCAGAAAAATATAATGATAAATGTTGGAGGGGATGAGGGAAAACTGGGACACTAACACATTGGTGGAGTTGAGAACTGATCCAACCATTCTGGAGAGCAGTTTGGAACTATACCCAAAGGGGAATAAAAGCCTCTGATCCAGCAGTGCCCCTACTGGGTTTGTATCCCAAAGAAATCAGAAAAGAGGAGAAAGGACCTACATGGGCAAAAATGTCTGTAGTAGGTCTTTTTGTGGTTTAAATAATTGGAAAATTAGTAGATGCCCATCAATTAGGGAATGTCTGAATAAGTTATGGTATATGATAGTAATAGAATATTATTTTTCTATAAAATATTATGAACAGGCTAATTTTAGAAATGCCTGGAAGGATTTACATGAACTAATGCTGAGCAAAACAAGCAGAAAGAGGAAACCATTGTACATAGCAACAGCAAGATTGTACAATGATCAACTATGATAGACTTGTTTCTTCTCAGCGGTTCAGTGGTCCAAGATAACCTCAATAAACTTTGGATGGAATATGCCATCCAAATATATAGAGAGAAATGTGAAGGCTGAATGTAAATCAACACACACTATAATTACTTTTTGGTCACTTTTACTTCTGTTTTATTTTTCTCTTGTGTTTTTTCCCCTTTTGTTCTGATTTGTTTTCTCCTAACATGATTTATGAGGAAATGTTTTTTTTTTAAAAATGAATATGCATGTAGAACCAAAAATAAATTAATATGTAATTGGAGAAAATAATTTTTAAGATTGAATTTTGTTCTTGTTATTGCTGCTGGGAGAGGCAAGTCCTGTAATGTACTATTGACTCAACTAATTTTTTTTAGCTCACAAAAAAGTAACTCTTTTATTCAGACAAGCCACTATCTAAATAAAACTCCCCTATATCACAGGTTTAAGCCAAACTCAACTGCTATTTTTAAATTTACTGCTATTTTATTTTTT
This sequence comes from Sarcophilus harrisii, assembly GCF_902635505.1. Taxonomy (NCBI): domain Eukaryota; kingdom Metazoa; phylum Chordata; class Mammalia; order Dasyuromorphia; family Dasyuridae; genus Sarcophilus; species Sarcophilus harrisii. The sequence continues at coordinate 95,683,213 of NC_045431.1, forward strand.
TAGATTCAACCTAATTAATGTTAAGGGACAGGTTAATTTTCCAAGAGCCTCCACAGCTGTGAATCAAAACATCTCAAGTAGTTGCCAGGCAGTCTTTGCTGACACAAGTGTTGCAGACTGGGAATGAGATAAATTGGAGGCAGAGGGAAGAGGAAAGACCTCTCTCAGTAAGAGAGGTCAAAGAACAGCAACTGTCTTTCAGTCTCCTTGTATCATCCTCTAACAAGAAGAGATCCATTCTGCAGGTCTGGGTTGGATCTCCGGCAGCCATTGTCAGGTGGCTCTCATGTATTTCTACAATTCTTATGTATTCCAACAAATGAGTTAGAATCAGTACTCCAAAATATATTGACAGGCTATCATCAAATGTGTTAGCTTTCCCTTTCAGTTGTGTCATTTGAAAACTCTGTATGACTTTTTCCAAGTAATTTATGAAAATCACAGATGCCTGAGGTTCTACATTAAAAACATTCAGCAAAGTTGATAGGGAACCATTAACTACTATACATTTATTCCAGATTTTAATCTAATTTTATTACAATTTAATCTATCTCCTTTTTCTCTATTCAAAATTACTACTAAATTATTTATCAAATACTTTGGTAAAATTTAGCTTACACATGACTATAGTATTCTACTGATCTACTAGACTAGTCATTCTCTCAGCAAAGCAAGTGAGGTTAATGTGGCATGTACTTTCATAAGTATATAACATGATACAAAACACTATATTCTAATTTCAATATTGTTCTGAAAATGTTATCTAGTTGTGAGTTATAATTATTTTATAATTGTGTATTTTTGTATATTGTGTATAATTGTGTTCTATAGAACACAATTAATTTCAAGGAATCAAAATTGAAGATAACTTACAAAACAAAGGAATTGTTACAGATATAAGTTATGGCAACATCATTATAAAGGATGAGCTTCATTGTAGAAGTATCATGAAGAATATCAAAATATGACAGAAAAAGGTGAACAAATCATGCTTGAAAAGTAAGGAATGGAAAATCAAGTGTTGTGTTCCTGAAATATCAAAATTTCTAAAGATATGGCTGTGGGTTTTAGCTGATAAGATAGAGAGAGACTCTGAAAGACAATAACAAAAGGTTGGGAATGTAGATAGATTGGTATTTTCACCATGGTATAGAACTCATCGAAAAATACATACATTCATTAAAGTATTTATCCAACTCTATTGCTCATTCCTCCCCCATCTACTTTTTATTCAATTCTTTTTCATCAAGGAAAAAGACAAGAAACTATTTTCCCCCAAGAGTTTGTATTGAAATACTGGATATACAAAAGGACAACAAAAATATGTAAATGAAAAAGTTATTTTATTTTATTGACTGACTAGCCCTATCACAGAGTAGTAATATAAACATATGCAAGCATCACAATATACTAGGGCGAAATAAACAAAGCAAATATCAGAGGACCATATATCATGGCCAAGCTCTCAGTGAGAAAGGTGGGGAAGAACTATCTATAGCCATTTACAGATAGCTATAGATATAAACATGTGTACATTAGAGTTTATGAATTCAAATTAGATCACATATGTACATATGTGAATTTGAATTTATATATGAAATGAAATTAGGTTTTACATATGAATACACATACATTTATGTTCAATAGATATTTGTCCAATGAATGAATGATTGAAGAACTCCCTAAGGAAAGCATCTAAACAGAAGAATAAATTTGTATGATTTTTCTGTATATATGATATTCTTTCATGTCATTATCCCTTGTACCCCTTATATTTCCTGTTCTAAACAACTATTAAATTAGCAATTATCATTCTAAAAGGTCTGTGTTTAATTTTAAAACATTTAACTTAAAACAAAATAGAAAGATTGGTTGCTAAGTTTATTAATATGTGTTCTGCAATCCATTACATTTTCCCTAAGGTTTTGTGATCAAAATTACTATGAGGGAATATCTTACCCACTTGATTTAATAGTTATAATGTTAAAGAACTGATGACAATGAATTTGAACTGACCCATGGGCTGTTCAGCCTAGTTATTTAATTAGGTTACTGCAAAAAATATTAATATTAATAACCATTTAAGTAGGACATCCTAACTACTTAATGCATATACATATTTTATTTAGTGATGTGATCATATCCTGTTTTGGGCAAATTGAATCTAGTCTAAGAGAAACTATTTGAATGCATACATGAGAAAAAAGAATTTCATTAGTTTGTTTTGGTAAAGAATGCAATCATTTGTGAACCACATTTGAAATATCTATGTTGTAACATTTGGAAATATCTGTATTATTTTTGCATAACATCAGAACTACATGTCATATTGGATAGGCATTTACATTTCATTTGCAGGATACAATTCCAGAGTTGCATAGTCAATGCAAATCTGAATACTCTCTTGTTACACGACAAATTCTATTTTTTTGGACATTATACTTTTTCCAATCAAGGGAATAATTGTTTACCCCATTTTCTTCTTCATGGAAATTTCCCACTACAGGACCAAAACAGCCCTAATATCATAATGAGTAGTATTTTCTCAGCAGATGGTAGGACCTTTTCCCCAATGGAAAATTCATGAGTTTTCAACGTTTTCAATATCATGATATACTCTCATTTCTAAGCATGTACAACTTCTGAATATTTAAAAATCATAAACAAAATTCTCCAATCATTATTTGTGTGCAGTCTACCAAGAACTTCACTTAGTTTAGTGCATTTGAAGATTAATACTGACTTATAGGTCACTATCATGGTCACAATGCCATCTGCCAAGTCACAGTTTTGGAAAATTGAATATATATATAATGATATACCAAAGAGCATTTTAATTTCACTTAATAAAATTCTGTCATTTATTATCCTTAAATATTGACAATTATTGTTTTTTTTCTACTTCATTTCATATTTAAGAGGCCAACAAATTCTGACCATTTATTTCTCTGAATAAAATAACAATTCTTTTTATTTATTACAAAAGTATCTCTTCTAAACTTCAAGATTATGAGATTAAGTAAAATTTATGATTATGAGCTAAAGAGGACACTCACACATACACACACACTATCCTTATTTTTTTCCATATAGACCTCCAATTTTATTTTTTGGCATATGGGATTTCAGTTATAAAATGATACTCATCTGTAATTTATAGTTTTAAAGAATTGTTTAGGGTCAGCTAGGTGGTACAGTGGATAGAGCACCAGCCTTGAAGTCAGGAGGACCTGAGTACAAATCTGGCCTCACTTCTTAGCGATGGACCCTGGGCAAGTCACTTAACTCCAATTTCCTCAGCCAAATAAATAAATAAATAAATAAATAAATAAATAAAAGAATTATTTGGTTCACTGAGAGTTTAAGGGTCTTGTCCACTGTCATAAAGCCAGTATGTATCAGAGGCAAACCATTAACCCAGGTTTTGATTTCAAAATAATAATCAGACTAGATCATGAAAGAATAATGCTCTGTCATTCTGGAATTCCACTGTCCATCCTTCCTGAATTTATAGAGTATTGAGTGCATCACCTTTCAATCTTTCTTTTTTTTAAGCTTTTTATTTTCCAAATATATGCATAGTTTTCAAGATTTATCCTTGCAAAAATGTATGTTCCAAATTTTTTGTCCTACCCTTTCTTCCAACCCCTCCCCTAGACAGCAAGTAATACAATATATGTTAAATGTGTGCGATTCTTCTATACATATTTCCAAAATTATCATACTGCATAAGAAAAATCATAACAAAAGGAAAAAATGAGAAATGAAACAAAATACAAGTAAACAAAAACAAAGAAGGTGAAAATAGCTGTGATACACATTCTGTCCCCATAGTCCTCTTTCTGGATGCAGATGGTTCTCTCAATCAAAAGTCTACTGGAATTGGCCTGAATCACCTCATTGTTGAAAAGAACTGCATTCATCAGAACTGATCATTGTATAATCTTGCTGTTGCTATGTACAATGTTCTCTTGGTTCTACTCACTTCACTTGGCATTAGTTCATGTACATCTCTTCAGGACTTTCTGAAATCATCCTGCTGATCATTTCTTATACAATAATAATATTCTATAACATTTATATGCCATAACTTATACAGCCATTCTCCAACTAATGAAGAGTGACTCAGTTTTGAGTTCCATGACACTACAAAAAGGGATGCTACAAACATTTTTGCACATGTGGGTCCTTTATCTTTCAACCACACATATCATACCCAACTTTCCTATTGCTGATTTTTAGTTTATCATCAAAGCATTTTTTTTTCTTTTTCATTAATCATCATTGTAAGTTTCACCAGATTCACTATTAGCGTAAGCTAAGAAAAGTTGACCAAAATTAGAATCAATATTCCAGAAGGTGATAAATGTTAATTTTTACAAGGATAGCGTTCTATTCCTCATAGATTCCATGATGGCACTGCCTCTTTCTACTGAAATAACAAATATCCCGTTGAAATAAAAGTCTGTCTGCCCTACCATTCATTCTGAAATAGGATGAAGAAATATACCATCAAACTATTCTACATCTAGTTTGGACATATTTAATTTTAGGTAGAATAAATGGGCATCTGAAAACTCCAGAAATGAAAAATAATCTATTATTTATCCATTGTTTTATTTGCACAACCCAAACTGAAGAAGAATGTATATTTAAAAAATTGTTTAGTTGGTTTAATGTTTTTGTTATTATATTATTCAAATTATTGTTTAAATAAATCCATTGGCAATCATATTTCCCATTGAATTATTAGACAACTATTTTGGCACCTTCATTTTTGACTATTAAGAATCAAAAAAAAAAAGTCATATGTTAGAAAAGAATGGGATATCAATAAACTTTGGAATAGTGTATTTCTTACCTTGATCAAAAGGTTTACCCGGACTCCAAGTACGGAAGTAATCATCCTGGAGAAAAAATAATGTGAATTTAGTATGGTATGAATAACTACAATTCATAAATTCGTGTAAAATCTTAAATGCCAAATAGAGAAGTTGTATACAAACCTCTACTTCCTTTGATGGCAAGCAGCAAAAAAAAAAAAAAAAAAATAAACAAGAAAAAACATAATTATCAAGAAGACACAAACTGCTCACATAATATTGAGATGTCTATCTGGAAATATACGATATAAAATTACTATGCAATTTAAGTCCCTGAATAAAATTGCTTGCTATCACATGTAACTGTTTTAGGTAACATTTTCCTTAGTATTGTAATAAAACCTATCCATGTATGGGGTAGGATTTTTAATGAGAAAAACTAATAATGGCTTTATGCTAATATGCAATTTAAAATGTACTAGGACTCAATTATGTAATTTCATTTTCCACTAGCAACTTTAAATAGAGCTATTAATATCACAAGGTAACAATACACAAAACAATATTGCAGTAGTCCATATATTACAGCCAGATTTTAGTCATTATATCATACGGGCATTAATTGAAAGCTCAAGTAAATTATAAATATGCAGCTGAAAATCTGAATGAGAGGCCTAATTATATCTTAAATCAAATTTTTAATCTCTAATATTCATTTATATGTTGAAAAAGGCATTTCCTACCTAGAAAGCTAATATGTATTGATGAAATAATAGTTCTGGATCAAAAATTAAGTATAAAACACAAGACTACACATTTTCTATATACATTAGGATAGCATGCAGCATGCAAATGTTTAGGAGAATTTCTGTAGGTTTCAAAAGAAAAACTAATGCTAAATCCAAAGTGCCTGAAAGAAGGAACTTTGATTCTATCCATTTTACAACACTTTAAACCAAGTCTTCTTAATGTAAGGTTTGTGATTTTTAAAAATATTTTGATATCTTTCAATGTAATTGGTTTCTTTTGTGTTTATATATATATATATATATATATATATATATATATATATATACATACATACATATATATTCTTTCATGCAATTAAAAATATTACTCTGTGAAGGGGCCCATAGGCCTTACCATACTTCTACAGGGGTACACACACACACACACACACACGCACACACACACAAATTCAGTTTTCCTTTTGATATTCACATGTAAAGCCTCCTGAACAATAATTTGCTTTAAAAAATCTGACAATAAAATGTTTGTGGAAGCACTGTTTGTAGTGGCTAAAAACTGGAAAATGAATCCATGCCCATCAATCGGAGAATGGTTGGGTAAATTGTGGTATATGAATGTTATGGAATATTATTGTTCTGTAAGAAATGACCAGCCGGATGAATTCAGAGAGGCTTAGAGAGACTTACATGAACTGATGTTTAATGAAATGAGCAGAACAAGGAGATCATTATATACTTCAACAACGATACTGTATGAGGATGTATTGTGATGGAAGGGGATTTCTTTGACAAAGAGACCTAACTTGGTTTCAATTGATCAATGATGTAGCTACACCCAAAGAAAAAACACTGGGAAATGAATGTAAACTGTTTGCATTTTTGTTTTTCTTCCCAGGTTATTTTTACCTTCTGAATCCAATTCTCCCTGTGCAACAAGAGAACTGTTCGGTTCTGCACACATATATTGTATCTAGGATATACTGCGACATATTTAACATATATAGGACTGCTTGCCAACTAGGGGAGAGGGTGGAGGGAGAGAGGGGAAAAATCGGAACAGAATTGAGTGCAAGGGATAATGTTGTAAAAAATTACCCTAGCATGGGTTCTGTCAATAAAAAGTTATTATAATAAAAAAAAGAAAAGGCCTTGATAATATTAAAAATGTGAAAAATTGTTCCTAATAAATGCTTCAGAATCCATTGTCAAGTAGCAAATGAATGAAATATATAAATTCTAATAATATGACACCATATAAAGGATTTTAAAATATTTGCTGGCATTTTTACAAAGTTTAGACTCGTCATCATAGGCTAAATACATAATAAAATGATTGAAAAAAAGAAAGAAAATCTGGCAATGAAACTATTCAAAAGTGGTATCTTCTTTTTATGTCTATAAAACACCTATGACACTCTCTTGAGGATAAAGACAATATAATTAAGAGAATATTGCAAAAGAGAATCTTATGAATCTAGGAATGGTTCTATATATATCCTATATCATACTACTGATCATGAAACTCTTTGCTGAAAAAAAAAATAATAGATCAACAGGAGTAACATTCTCCCAACATTCCCAGTTGAAAAAAGGGACAAAATAGAGGAAAAAGGAGGAGGAGGAGGAGGAAGAAAAGAGTTATGCTGAAATTATTTATCCCTAAAATAAATTGGTGTTAATACAGCATTGTACTCATGCACTGAAATGCCTCGTGTCTTTTCAGGCCAGATCATTAAATAAATGAATGCAAATTATTTCCTCTAATCATTTCTTGAACTGATGCTTCATCTTGGGATAGAGATGATTCTGATCTTTCAAAGGTTATGCCACTGGAGCACAAACTTTGTCAAGCTCTCTTATTCTAAAGTAGGAACCCAGCTATATATTCTGCATCTATTATCCAAGGACCAACATAAGTCCAGAAAAGGTCATTTCCAGATTAAATTCCAAGTGATGACTTTGTTGTTGTTTGCTACAGCAAATTATGAAAATGATCTAAAGAAGTGAGCAAGAATTGCTATTTGCTATCAAAATAATGAGCATTCAAAAATTTATGTATTTATTTTCTAAAGTACAGAGATAATATGATTACATTTTCAGTGTAAAGGAATGGGTATATGCATGTATGTATGTGTATGTATACACATGTAAATATATATATACGTGTATTTATATCTGTATGATCAATTTCCTTGGTTTTACTATATTAACTAAATTCTTAATTTTTTGCATCAAACTTTAAACAGAAATTTCTGACCCAATCAAAGCAATATTTTATTTTGTTTTTTTTTTTCCAAATTAAATCCCATTCTATTTTTAAAGAAGCTAATTATTCAACCTGAGTATAGAAAAATTATATAAATTTCCAGAATGTCATCCTTTACATGCCTCTGCAAAAAAATTAACTCTGGCTAATTGAATTGTTTTCCAAACATACGGGTATATATTTCATGGTTATACCTCTCAAGGATCTGAAAACATCATGAAATGTTCATGTCAGAGGACATAATGACCTAAATCAAGATTGATCTTTTTACTATGAGGAGATCAGGACTGAAGAAAAGAAAAGAAATATTAGCATTCAAGAAACACAAGTCAGTGATTTATTACATGCAAGAATGTAGCTCCCCATCTCTTAAGTCCCATGGATAAACACAGAAAGTGACATGGGCATGCATGAGGTATGATGTTTATCCCAGTTAAGAGTCCAGAAGAAAAGATCTCTGCCCTTATATTTGATTGTTGATGTGACTCTCACAGCTCACATAAAAGGTTACATAAAATGAACTGTGGGGGGAGGGGGGGGAGGAGAGTGTCAATCAGCAGATGCCCTAAATTGTGAGAAACCTTCTTAGCAACTACAAGAGCAGTGTGATTAGGAAAGATTTTTTTTTTATTTTTTTAACATTGAATATTTGGATTAGATGAAGTTTGCTAAACTTATTACACTTAAGAAATCTTTTCATTCGTTGAATAGAAGAAGTTGACTGGGACAAGTCAATGGATAAAAAGGAAGCAGATATACGTGGTCAAACATAGTTATATTTGTCAGCAAGGATTAGCACTGGGCCAGTCCTCACAATACTATACCATAGTAGAAATTCTTAGATAATTAGCATGTCCTAGGATATGGATCCACAAAAGTTCTTTGGCTGTCTTTATTGTTGCTACATAAGTGTGACTCTGACATCTAGAGTTTTCTTTACTATAAAGTAAAATTGATTATTAATCAGGTCCTAATTTTCTCAATCTTATTTTCTAAATGTACTCAGCTCTTGAACAATACTGTTTAAACTTTCACTTTAGGTTCCTAATTTCTTCACAGCCTTGTCTCCTGTGGCCTCTCACTGAACTTTTACCCCTTTTCTGTTCTCTAATAAAATATATTGTTTTGTGTATTTCAGCACATTCATTAAGCTCTGTTCACTAAGATCGTGACATAGACTGGATCGTGGGTTCTCAAAACTACAGTAGCAAAGTACAAATTCTGGCCAGTCCTTCAATTTAGGAAGAGTTATAATGCTTTAATAAAAAATCAACATTGCTCTAATTCAGAGAGGCCTTAATAAATTATCAATCAAAAAGTATATTTTTCCCTACCTTGCATCAGACACTGGGCTAGACAATGAGCTACAAACAGAAAACTATAACTAGTCCGCTGACCTCATATTTTATTAGAAGACATACATGGCATATAGAAGACAAGGCACAACAAAGAAGGTGCAAGATGAAAGAACCATTAGGCTGAAGTCATACTTGTTGCATCTTTTTCTTTAATTTTAAATTATTTTATTCTGAACTTAAGAAATAAAGCAACCATTTCCATAAAACAGAACAGAAAAAAAGATGACTATACATGAAACTGCAAATCTATTATGCACAACTTGTCATTTCTTTTAAATATATAATGTAACTCTTTTGTTTTCTTTTTCCCCCTTTCCTCCCCCCCACCCTTAAAATGACTACCAAAGGCAAAAATATCTGTAAAGAGAAGGAGGAGAGGGTAAGAAACACCACTGAATTCAATCTTGAAGTCCTGAGGTAAATTTCAAACATAGCTTTGGTAGTCTTCTAATAGAGGGAAAAGATCCATTACTAGATCCAAATTTGACTGTTTTCTGACATACAATCTTGGTCCAACCAAAGCACTTTTCTGCTATTCCCTGTATATGACATTGTACTGCCTTTTTCTGTGCCTTTACACAGGCTATTGTTCCCCATGTACACATTTACCTCCATCCTCCACCTCAAAGTTTGAATTCAAATACCACCACATCTATAAGGCACTTTCTGACTCTCTCCTACAGCTATGTCTCCCACCAAATTATCATGTATTAATTTAACATATATTTTCTAGATCCTTAGACATGTACATGTTTTCTACCTTAATTAACTCTGAGCTTCTAGTGGGAAGAAGTCATGTCTTTGCATCCCAGTAATTTGCACAGTTTCTTGCACGTAGTAGGTTTTTTTTTAAAGACCTTTTTGCATTGCATTTCTCAAACCTTTCTACCTTGTGTTTGGTTAGCACAGCCTATGAAAACAAATCTAATTTTATATCAAAATGAGGCATAGGAGAAGGGTCATGAAGGAGAAACAGAAATGATACATTAAAGAAAGATACATCTCCTTATAATTACTTTGGATATGGCTTTCTCATAAATAAACTATTTTCTGTTTGTAAAGACATCAACCTCAATGAGGCAAACGATCTTTGACATTTCCAAGGATGTCCTGAGTAACCTTAAAAATGTTATCTGTTAAGTCATATTCTAGACCCTGAAAGGATCCATTTATATCTCTTTGATGAATCCATTATTTTCTAGTGTCTTTTACTCACTCTGACTCAACAGAGAAAGGAATTGTGTCAAAAGGACATTGGCAATAGGATGATTTCTCAGTCACCTCTGGAAACCTCTTTACATATTACATTTCAAAACAGTTGAATATATTTGGAATATGACATATTTTATTCCAGCTAAGGAAATGTAAAAAATGTGTAGCTCCTCTTTGAAAATGACATCAGGTCATTTCAAAAGAAAAAAAATGTTTCTTCACAGAAAAAAACCAAGATTTTAAAAAAGAGAGGAAAAAATTTAAAATAAGAGGGATTAAAAAAAGATGAAAGTCATGTTCAAATGAAGTACTCTCAGTAAGTTCACAGAGACTGTCTGCCTTGCATCAAAAATCATATGTGTATATGTGTGTGTATATATATATATATATATATATATATATATATATTATGATCTACAAATAATAGAAAAAAATCAGATTTTTCAAGATATCCTTTTTAATCTAAGAGAATTTAATAATGTTAATATTTCCTATCTAATTTTTTTAAAAATTGATATAAAATCAAAATACTATATAATATACCTTTGTCCAATGAGCATTATACTTTGGTAGCTTTTCCTTTAATCATTTTGTGTATTTAGCCCACATATGTACCCTTTTCATTCGGTGTGATTCTTGCCCAAGTTTTATAGAGATATATGTATGAGATGAAGAGAAGGAAGAAGGATTTTTTAATCTATATAAATATATCTTCCACAGAAGATCATGTAATATATTATTTAATGCATGTTCATAAATTAAGGCATGGTTAGTTTAAAATATAATAATATTCTTGCTCCATGGCATTCATGTAGTCTCATAATATTAACAGAGTACATATTCTTGCAGTAATTACCAATCTGGAAAAGATCATAGGTTCAATGAAATTTTAGAGCTAGAGGGGACCTCAGAGACTCTCCATGTCAAGCTTTTTATAAAGCCCAGGAATGTAACAGGAACATAAGACATAAGCATCACAGGAAGGATTTCAGTCCAGATCCTCTGACTCTAAAATAAATGTTTTATTTCATTTTGTTGTATTTTTCCAATAATCTTACATGACCTTAAATATAGAAATTATTATCATAGACCCAAAAATATAATTGGAGCTTAGGCTGGTTACTAAAGCTATTATTTTAGCTGTTGTGGTCTCTCTTGGGAATTTCTCTGGTATTGTGTATATGTTGAATGAACATAAAACAGATTTCAAATATTGTATTATTGGTCCTAATTCTATGCAGATTCATAAATTTCAATATTATAAGATGATAAGTTGTTTGTGAATTTATAAAATAAAATTATAAAATGATTTTAAAAAACACCTTTCTGGATAAATCTGGTAGAATAACACTATGCAAAAACCTAAAATAAAAAGAAGAAACAATATAGGCATTTAATGATTCAAGTAAAAGTGGGAGTTTTTGAGGGGGAGGACTTTAAAAACATTGGGGTGTTTATATATTTTTTTCTTAAAAAGAATATGTTCATACTTGCAAATTTCCAATTGAATTTGAGGAAAGTTCACTTATATTTTATATCAAATTTATATCAGTATTTTAAGAAATCATGATTGAAATGATATGGGCTTTAATTTTACTTTTGAAAAATGCAATCTACCTAAAATTTTTCACCTTGAATTCCCTCAATTAATCTAATCTGTTGATCCTTAGATATTTTTTGAGTTCCAGTATTTACACCCAGAAATAACATTAAGAGAATATCTAGTCAATTTTGACTAGATTGACATCTAGTCAATAAGATGTGATATATTATAAATTCCCCACTCCCACTGTACATTTTTCCATTGGCTTTTTTTTTTTTTATCACCTGTGTTAAACATCAGTGTCCTAAAAAATAGTGTCCTATAAAAGTAAAAATACTTTTTGGGAACTGGGCAAAGAGAGAAAAGCTGGGGAGAAGATTGACTAACAAAAGACAAAGAAATTAATAGATCAAAAGAGGACCAAGTTCCACAAATAAATATCCTAGTATATGAAAAAGAAAAGAGTAATATCCAGACGGAGTAATTAACACAGGGGACCAAAAGAAAAAAATTAGACTAACTACAAGAACTTTATTGTTCATTAAAAATTGAAATATAGACAAGTATATGATATCTATTATTTTAAAGATAAAAAATAACTTCGACACAAACATATACAAAAGGGGGTTTTCAAAAACTTGGCATACTTTGAGAGGGTAGAGGAAGAACTTAATTAGTAGACAGAGGAAAGCACAAATTGAAGATTTAAAAAACCCTGCCATTCAATGCAGTGAAGTTAGAAGATGTGATGTGAAAAATCGTTTTCTTTGAAAACTACCAAGAAAAAAAAATCAAATTAGAAACTTTACAGGTACAGGAAAGAATACATCAAATCACATCAAAAAGTACCAGACTACAATGATTATCCAAAAATAATGCACTTTTAAAAATACACTTCAATTTGATGTAAAAAAAGCACCTGTGAAATTAATCATAAAAGATTATTTAAGGATACTACATGAAGAAAATAGTTTAGAATGTGATGTTCTTTAAAAAAAAAAAAAAAAGTCAAGTTTCACTACCCTAAATTTCACTATTCCCCAGAACTGCGCATACTCCTTTTTGAAAACAGTAATCTTTAAAAAACAAAACAAAACAAAACAAAACAAAAAAACTTGAGACCCACTTATTTCTTTGGTTAAAAAAAATAAATGTATAAAACCAAGAATACTATAGCTTTTGAAATATAAATAAATTGACAATCAATACAGCATTACATGTAAATGCAAATCTTTGAAGAAAAAAATAAATAATGATTCAAGGTTTACATGCAATAATTGAAAGAAAAATATGGTCTCTAATATATAACTTGGAGAGTTATGGAAAAACAATTAATGCTAGGAATTTTGGAGAAATCCCCATTAAGAGGAAAAAAGTAAAAATGAAATGTTATTTTTATCGAGAAATTTGGTGCCATAAGTAGATGCCTAATTAATTTAAGAAATGAATAGGAGAAAGAGCAACCCCTAAGTAAGGTTTAGACTGGATTAGGAAACAGGATTCAACAACATATTATCTATATGAAGCATATGTAAAGCATAGAAAAACACAAATTAGAATGAGGAAGTGAAAGATAGCATATTATCTTTGACTTAAGCTTGGAAATTATCAATAGCTATAATCATAATTTCAGATGCTAGTAATAAACATGATACAATTAAGAGGAAAATAGGAAAATAAATCATGTTCATACCCATAAATAATGAATAATAATAATGAATACACATGATATAACTAACAGAATAAACACTTAAAGAAAAGAATAGAAGATGAAATATAAACATTGATATTAAGGAATTAGTAATTGGGTTTATAGATGAATGCTGAGCTATGAATAAATCCAATAGAAAGCTAACTACAACAGAAACAGAGATAAGCAAAATGCTGTATAAAAATGTTTGAAAGATGCATATAGATTCCCAAATAGAACTTATATTAAAAACATATTTCAGACACACAAGGGATTTTCAAAAAATGATCAGTCCATCAGGAAAGGATTCTTCTTAATCTATTTTTTATGAGGGATTCCTTCAGCAGTCTAGTAAAGACTAATGACTCCTCAGAAATTATTAAAAAAAAAAACCATCATTGATGGAAATACCAAGTTTCTGGTAGAGTTGAAAGAAAATGAGGATCTAAAATCTATCTACAGATGTCATGATAAATCCATGGAATCTTATTTAAGAACTAAGAACTTCTGTTTAAAGTCTAACATTCAGAATTCAATTAATATAGAATCAAAGCAATATATCAAGCAGTTTCTTTTTCAACTTCACAGTGAAAATGAAACACTATAAAAGATATAAAGGAATGACGCAGATTTAAATGAAGACTTAAAATATTTATCCCAATTAAGTGTCAATGCACAAGAAATTGACAATAATTCTATATTCCAGTATTCACTGGATGTAACCAAAGCATATTCTTCTCTCACATATTAATATAAAAGAAAATGAGTATGACATTAAAAAAACAGAAAAAAAAAAACCAAAGTAATTATTCTAAAGCAATAGCTGAGGAAGAAATTTATAAAACCCTAGAGCTTTTCCCTATAAAATTTTCCTGGAAAATGGGTCACACTTGTAACTTAGCTACCAGAAATGTCAAAGTCAATGGACATCTTGAACCATGAAATTCTGAGCTACGTAGAAAAGGATAAGCCAGTCAAAAGTTCACAAGTTCACTATAATATGTTGAGTCCCTGGGAAGTGGAGAGAGAGAGGAAAATGTCCAATTATTTTGAATTGTGTCAGGTCAAAAACAAAGCAAATTAAATTTAGCCTGTAGATTAGAGTGCTGAAAGGCCATCGAGTAGCCCCTGCATTTCAGCAAATAAAAAATGGGGATACCCAGTCTTAAAAGTTAATTAGCATTCTATGATGAAGAGAGAAGACATAAAGATAAATTATCAGTGAATATATTACTGATAGTTTTCTTTATATCAATGCCAACATAGTCACATATGCCAACCCAACTAACAACTTAGAAATGAATTAAAAACAAGAAAAATACTCAAAATCAAGTTTAAAAAATAGGGAATATTCAATTCAATTTTAATAATGCAGTCTCAGAAATTTAAATTGTAAAAGTCATAATTTTTTAGAGAAAAATTTTTAAGATCAAATGAATTTTTTTAAAATTCTTGGAAATGTTTAAAGAAGATATAGTTCTTTCAGTAATATAAAAAAAATTCCTTCTTTGAGACAAATATAGTACTATTATACAAACCTATAGAGGATAAAGTATAGAAAGAACATTATATAGCAATATAATTAATGAATATTGGTGCTAATCTACTAAAATAATTGGTTAAATATATTATTCAGATTTGATTTAATCCAATGTTTTATAATTGGATTTATATGCAGAAATCATTATGTATAAAACAGAAAATAATTGATATTAATAACTAAAAAATTTAACATACCAAAAGGTTAAAAGAATTCAA
Source organism: Sarcophilus harrisii (assembly GCF_902635505.1). NCBI lineage: Eukaryota > Metazoa > Chordata > Mammalia > Dasyuromorphia > Dasyuridae > Sarcophilus > Sarcophilus harrisii. The sequence continues at coordinate 95,698,612 of NC_045431.1, forward strand.
TAAAATATAGTATCATTTCTATTTTTAATACAAAAAGAATAGTATTGAAAAATGATAATTTATCAAACAGAATAAAAAAAATAATCTTTGTAACTGTGAAACAGAAAGCAAAAAGATCAAAGTTATAAAAAGAATGCTAACTTTTATCATTTCTTAATACAGTATTCAACATATATTATAAAATAAGACAACAAATAAAAATGAAGAATAAAAAGCAATAGAAAAATGAGGCAGGTGATATCATTGTTAATACATGGGGGGGGGGTACTAAACAAAAAACAGTGCAAGGATGCAAAATGGCAGTGGAAGGAGACCTGAGTTTGGAATCAGTCAAGAAATCTTAATTTGAATCCTTTAACTTACACACAATATGTGACTTTGGGTGAGAAATTTCTCCTCCCTCCTTCATTTTCCTCAAATAGACTATAAGGACTGGAGTCACTGGTCTTAAAGATCCCTTGGAGATCTAAATCTATAATCCAAAGATCCTATGAGTCTATAATTCAATAAAGTAACAATGTACATAAAATTCACACAGCCAAAGCGTGCACATTTAGAGAGAGAGAGAGAGAGAGAGAGAGAGAGAGAGAGAGAGAGAATTTAAAGGGATATAAGAAAATACAATTTAAAATAACAACAAAATGATTTTTTTAAGTATCTGGGGCATAAACTACCAAGAAACACCAAGAATTCTATGAATGCAACTACACAATATTTGCTTATGAAAATAAAAGAAAACATAACCCTAATTCAATCTTCATAGTTGAGTTATATCAATATGGTAAAGATTATGCTACCCAAATCAATCTACAAACAATATTCAATACCAATACCTAACAAAGAATTTATTAGATATAATTAATTAATAACAAAATGCATCTGGAAAAATAAAGGGTTATTATAAGGAAAATAATGAAAAAGTATAAAAAAGTAAAGAAGACATTTCCAACTGAATGGATGTCCAACAATTGGAGAATGGCTGAATAAATTATGGTATATGAATGTTATTCAGAGAGGCCTGGAGAAACTTACATGAACTGATGCTAAGTGAAATGAGCAGAACCAAGAGATCATTATATATGGCAACAAGAAGACTATAACAATGATCAATTCTGATGGATATGGTTCTCTTCAACAATGAGATGATTCCAACCAGTTCCAATTGTTCAGTGATGAAGAAAGCCATCTGCACCCAGAGCCAGGACTGTAGGAACTGAGTGTGGATTACAATATAGCATTTTAATTCTATTGTTATTTGCTTGCATTTTGTTTTCTTTTTCAGTTTTTTTTCCTTCTCGATCCAATTTTTCTTGTGCAGCAAGATAACTGTATAAATATGTATACATATATTGGATTTAACATATATTTTAACATATTTAACATGTATTGCACTACCTGCCATTCAGGGCAGGGAGTGGGGGAAAGGAACAGAAGGTTTTGCAAGGGTCAATGGGGAAAAACTATCCATGAATATGCTTTTTAAATAAAAAGCCTTAATAAAAATTCTTTTCAAAAAAGGCATTTCCAAATCTAAATGTTTTTATATTTATATATACACATGTATAATAAATCGAGGAGGCAGTAGATTAAAGTAAAAGAAGTTAATGCAATGACTATATGTATACAAAAATGCACAGATGTATGTAAAAACATATTTGGGCGTGTATTCATGTATTCTCTCTCAGACACAGATACACACACACACAAAAAAATCAAGAAGGTACAAAGTTACACTTTAAGATGAGGTCTATAGTTTTGATCAGAGTCTTGAAAGGTAGCCAGGACAACAAATTGACCAGTTTTCTGTTCACACATGTCATTGTTGCAAGTCTTTGTTGATAATATACTGTAGCATATTTAAAGTCATACTGATTTTTTCCCATTGGCATTTGAGTGTCCTGACAGTCACATAGTATTTTTTTTCTTAAAAAAAAAAGGAAAAAAAAAGACACAAATAGAAAGAGGGAGAAGGGGATGGGAGATATTTACTAGCAATGTCCATGACAAAATTGTGAAAGAATAATTTTGTAAAATAAATCTTGATTCTACAAAGTATATAATAAAAGGATAAGTATATGCATATATCACCTAAATTAATTATTGACTATCATACATAACAATAAACTTTAAAAATTATTCTGCTTTGGTATTCATAAAGTACTTTAAAGATCACATTCTCCTTTTTCTCTGACCAATTTTTATGATGATCAAATGTACCAAAATTCTGACCTATTATAAATATATTACTGCATGCAACAGTAACATGGCCAAGCTTTAAAGATATTCACAATAAAGGAAATAAACATCTGTGATTTTTGAAATTCATTTTGAAAACATGAAAGTGGAGCTTGTATTCCTCCACCACATGTGCCATATTTCAAATCTTTCAAAAGTATTAATGACTTTTCAAAGCTGTTTCTAAAATTGTTTTGTCAGTATCTATTCATGAGGAACAACCTGTATCCCTTGATAGAAGCTAATTTATGCTCCTAGCTGAGATTTCTTTGAACATTCCTGGATTTAATTATCTGGAATAAACTGTTTCTCACCATAAGAAATACTGTTGTTTGGTTTCATTCTGTGTTTGCAGAAATTTAGTAGCAAGAGCCAATAGGAAGGGAAAAAATCTTTATCAACTAAATATACTAAACTAATAAATATCTATGGGGCATAATAGAAAAGGGCTTTTTCCTTAGAATTAATCTGTGATTAGAGATACAGAATTCACAAGAAGGGGGCGAGGGAACAAAAACAAATGTAATAGCCAATTTCTCTGCAATGGTGTGATTAATATTGCCTGTCAATTGAATCTTGTCAACAGTTCAAAATGCTGTTAATTACAGTCCAGAGAAAATCAAATCCAATATCAAACACTCAGAAGCAAAAGTAAATGGGATTTTATGATGTTTGCAAATGTAATGTATCTGTAGCAATGCTGAGCTATTACCTGAATTAACACAGTTGTTTTATAGAAACAGTAAAATAATATTTAAAATGCATTCATACAAAAGTGCTAAATTCTGTGTGGACTGTTTACCAATGTAGAGTCAGAGGCTATTTGTGATTTTTAAAACACAAGGTTGACTATGGAACAAGATTACAGATTTTTTTTCTTTTTGTTTCTTTTTTATTTAATAGCCTTTTATTTACAGGATATATACATGGGTAACTTTACAGCATTAACAATTGCCCTCTTGTTCAATTTTCACCTCTTACCCCCCACCCTCCCTACATGGCAGGTAATGATAGATGTTAAATATATTAAAATATAAATTAGATACAATAGTATACCTGACAAAATGTTATTTTGCTGTACAAAAAAATCAGACTCTGAAATATTGTACAATTAGCTTGTGAAGAAATCAAAAATGCAGGTGTCATAAATATAGGGATTAGAATTCAATTAATGGTTTTAAGTCATCTCCAGAGTTCTTTATCTGGCATAGCTAGTTCACTTCATTACTGCTCCATTAGAAATGATTTGGTTGATCTCCTTGCTGAGGAGGCTGGTCCATCAGAACTGGTCATCTATAGTATTGTTGTTAAGTATATAATGATCTCCTGGTCTGCTCATTTCACTCGCATCAGTTCGTGTAAGTCTCTCCAGGCCTTTCTGAAATTATCCTGTTGGTCATTTCTTACAAGGCAAGTAATATTCCATAATTTTCATATATCACAATTTATTCAATTCTCAACTGATGGACATCCATTCAGTTTCAGTTTCTAGCCACTACAAAAAGGGCTGCCACAAACATTCATGCACATACAGGTCCCTTTCCCTTCTTTTAAATCTCTTTGGGATATAATCCCAGTAGTAACACTCTGGATCAAAGGTATGCAGTTTGATAACTTTTGAGCATAGTTCAAACTACTCTCCAAAATGGTTGGATTGTTCACAACTCCACCAACAATGCATCAATGTCCCAGTTTTCCGCATCCCCTCCAACAATCATCATTATTTTTCCTATCATCTTAGCCAATCGGCAGGTGTGTGGTATTTAGAGTTGTCTTAATTTGCATTTCTCTGATTTAATGACTTGGAGCATCTTTTCATATGACTAGAAATAGTTTCAATTTCTTCATCTGAGAATTGTCTGTTCATATCCTTTGACCTTTTTTTTTTTTTTTTTTTTGGCTTGGGAAAATACTTTTTTTTTTTTATTTAATAGCCTTTTATTTACAGGATATAAACATGGGTAACTTTACAGCATTAACAATTGCCAAACCCTCTTGTTCCAATTTTCACCTCTTACCCCCACCCCTCCCTAGATGGCAGGATGACCCAGTAGATGTTAAATATATTAAAATATAAATTAGATACACAATAAGTATACCCGACCAAAAGCGTTATTTGCTGTAGAAAAGAATCAGACTCCTGAAATATTACAATTAGCTTGTGAAGGAAATCAAAAATGCGGTGTGCATAAATAAGGGATTAGAATTCAATGTAATGGTTTTAGTCATCTCCCAAAGTTCTTTTCTGGGCTGCCAGTTCAGTTCATTACTGCTCCATTAGAAATGATTTGGTTGATCTCGTTGCTGAGGATGCCTGATCCATCAGAACTGTCATCATATTATTTTGTTGCTTGACCATTTCAATTGGAGAATGGAGAATTTTATAAATTAGAGTTATTCTCTATATATTTTGGAAATGAGGCCTTTATCAGAACCTTTGACTGTAAAAATATTTTCCAGTTTATTGCTTCCCTTCTAATCTTGTCTGCATTAGTTTTGTTTGTACAAAAACTTTTCAGTTTGGTATAATCAATTTTCTATTTTGTGATCATAATGATCTCTAGTTCTCTTTGGTCATAAAGACCTTCCCTTCCACAGGTCTGAGGGTAAACTATCCTATGTTCCTCTAATTTATTAATAATTTCATTCTTTATGCCTAGGTCATGAACCCATTTGACCTTATCTTGTTCGATTAAGTATGGATCAATGCCTAGTTTCTCCATATTAGTTTCAATTTTCCCAGCAATTTTTATCAAACAGTGGTTCTTATCCCAAAAGCTGGGATCTTTGGGTTTATCAAAGACTAGGTTGCTATATTTGTGACTGTTTATCCATGAACCTAATCTATTCCACTGATCAACTAATCTTTCCTTACCCAATCAAATAGTTTTGGTAATTTGCTGCTCTATAATATAATTTTAAGATCTAGCACAGCTAAGCACCTTCATTTGATTTTTTTCATTAATTCCTTGAAATTCTTTACCTTTTGTTTTCCATATGAACTTTGTTGTTATTTTTCTAGGTCATTAAAATAGTTTTTGAAGTCTGATTGGTATAGGCCTTTAATAAATAGATTAGTTTAGGTAATATTGTCATCTTTATTATATTGCTCACTATCAAAGCATTTAATATTTTCAATTGGTTAGATCAGACTTAATTTGTGTGAAAAGTGGTCTGTAATTTTGCTCATAAAGTTTCTATTTTTCCTTGGCAGATGATTCCTAAATATTTTATTTATCAGTAGTTACTTTAAATGGAATTTCTCTTTGTACTCTGACTGTTGGATTTTATTAGTGATATATAAAATGCTGATGATTTATGTGGGTTTATTTTATAATAAAGCAACTTTCTAAAATTGTGGATTATTTCTAACTTTTTACAGAATCTCTGGGGTTCTCTAAGTATACCATCATGTCATCAGCAAAGGTGATAATTTGGTTTTCCTCATTGCCTATTCTTATTCCTTTTCTCTTTCTCACTCAGTATAGCTAGCATTTCTAATACAATATTAAATAATGTGTTGATAGTGGGCAACCTTGTTTCCTCCAGATCTTATTAGGAATGGTTGCAGTTTGTCTCCATTACATATGATGCTTACTGATGGTTTAGGAAATAGATGCTGTAATTTTTTAAGGAAAAGTCCATTTATTCCTATACTCTTAAGTGTTTTTAATAGGAATGGATGTTGGATTTTATCAAATGCTTTTTCTGCATCTATTGAGATGATTATATGATTTTTGTTAATTTGGTTATTAACATGGCCAATTTTATTGATAGTTTTCCTATTATTGAACCAGCCCTACATTCCTGGTATAAATCCGACTTGATCATAGTGTATTATCTTGGAGATGATTTTCTGTAGTCTTTTGCTAATATCTTATTTAAGATTTTAGCATCAATATTCATTAGGGGAGATTGGTCTATAATTTTCTTTCTCTGTTTCAGCCTATCTGGTTTTAGGTATCATTACCATGTCTGTGTCATAGAAAGAATTTGGTAGGACTCCTTCATTCCCTATTTTATCAAATAATTTATATAGCATTAGGGGCCAATTGTTCTTTAAATGTTTGGTAAAATTCCTTATAATCCATCTGGTCCTGGGGATTTTTCTTAGGGAGTTGTTTAATTGCCTGTTCTATTTCTTTTTCTGAAATGGGACTATTCAAGCAATTTACTTCCTCCTCTGTTAGTCTGGGAGGTCTATATTTTTGGAGGTAGTCATCCACTTCACTTAAGTTATCAAATTTATTGGCATAAAGTTGAGCAAAATAACTCCTTATTATTTCTCTAATTTCCTCTTCATTGGTGGAAAGTTCTCCCTTTCATTTAAGACTACTAATTTCATTTTCCTCCTCTTTTCTAATCAGATTTATCAAAGGCTTATCTATTTTATTGGCTTTTTCAAAGAACCAACTCTAGTTTTATTAATTAGTTCAATAGTTTTTTTACTTTCAATATTTTTAATTTCTCCTTTTAATTTTAGAATTTCCAATTTAGTATTTGATTGGGGGTTTTAATTTGGTCTTTTTAATTTTTTTAGTTGCAAGCCAATTCATTAATCTTTTCTTTCTCTGTTTTATTCAAGTAAGCCTCTAAGGATATAAATTCCTCTTATTACCGCTTTGGCTGCATCCCACAAATTTTGGTATGATGTCTCATCATTGTCATTATCTTGAGTGAAATTATAATTGTATCTATAATTTGCTGCTTCAAATCATTCTTTAAGATAGATTGTTTAGTTTCAATTACTTTTTGGTCTATTTCCCTTCTTTTTGTTGAATGTAGTTTTTATTGCATCATGATCTGAAAAGAAAGCATTTACTATATCTGCTTTCTTGCATTTAATTTTGAGGTCTTTATATCCTAATATGGTCAATTTTGAATAGGTTCCATGAACTGCTGAGAGAAAGTATATTCCCTTCTATCTCCATTCAATTTTCTCCAAGATCCAACATACCTAATTTTTCTAATATTCTATTTACTTCTTTAATTTCTTTCTTATTTGTTTTGTGGTTTGATTTGTCTAATTCTGAGGATGCAAGGTTGAGATCTCCTACTATTACAGTTTGTTGTCTATTCTTCTTGCAGCTCTCTTAACTTCTCCTTTAGGAAGTTGAATGCCATACCACTTGGTGCATATATGTTTAATATTGATATTGCTTCATTGTTTATATTATCCTTTGAGGATGTTGTTTCCTTCCTTATCTCTTTTAATTAGATCAATTTTTCTTTTGCTTGATCTGAGATAAGGATGGCTACCTACTTTTTTGACTTCACCTGAACATAATAGATTTTGCTCCAGCCTTTTCCTTTCTATATGTATCCCTCTGCTTTAAATGTGTTTCTTGAAACAACATTGTAGGGTTCTGACTTTTTGATCCAGTCTGCTATCTGCCTCCTTTTTTGGAGTTCATCCTTCACATTCACGGTTAGAATTACTAAATCTGTATTTCCTGCCATCCTAATAACCCCAGGTTATGCTTTCTTCCTTGCCTCCCCCAACCCTCTTTCCCCCTTTTAAACTATGTACCCCTCTTGTTTCACAATGCTTATCCCTCTTTTAATCCCTCCCTCTCCCCTTTGGTCTTTCCCCTTCCTTCCCTTATTCTCTTTTTCTTTTCCCTTTTCCTCTCCCCCATTTTTAATGAGGCGGGAGAGAATTTTCTCTAAAACAAATGTCAATTATTTTTTCTTTGAACCAACTCTGATGGGTAAGATTCACACAATATTCCTCCCCTCTCTAAATTCCCTAAGATTGATAAGTTTCCTTTGCCTCTTTGTGGGATGTGGTTTCCCTCTTTTTCCCTCCTTCCCACCTTATTCTGCCATCATCCCTTTTCCATATCTACTTCCCTTTTTATGTTATTCATAATCAAATTTACATGTATTCTTTTTGTATATCCACAAAATACAATTCTCAGAGTTATTTTACCTTTTCTGCATTCTTGGTTCTATTCTTGGAGATCAAATTTTTTGTTTAATTCTGGTTTTCTTCAGAAACAAATGGAATTCATTTGTTTCATTAATATCCATCTTCTTCCCTGGAAGAAAATGCTCAGCTTAGCTGGTATTTATTCTTGGCTGCATCCCAAGTTCTTGGCTTTAGATATCTATTCAGGCCTTCTTTCTTTAATGTAGAGCAGCCAGATCTTGGGTGATCCTTATTGTGGCACCTCGGTTTTAATGTTTTTTTGTGCTTGTAAAATTTTTTTAATCGATAGTTCTGAAATTTTACAATATTCATTGGGTTTTTATTTTAGGGTTTCTTTCAGAAGATGTTGATGAATTCTTTCAATTCTTTTTACCTTCTGATTCTATTCCATCTGGGCACATTCTTTTGATTTCTTGTAAAATATTCTAGGCTCTTTTTCATCTTAGTTTTGGAAAGTCAATAATCCTCAGATTATCTTCCTAATTATTTTTCCAAGTCTGTCGTTTTGCAAATTAAGATTAATTCTTGGTTTTTCAGTTTGTTCATTTTTGGTTTTGTGACGATTCTTGCTGTCTCAATGATATTAGTTTCTGTTGTTCAGTTCTAATTTTTAAAAATTATTTTTCTTCATTAGCTTTTTTTACTTCTTTCTGTATATTCATGGGTTTTAAGTATTGTTTTGGTCTTGGAATTTTTTTCCATTTCACTAATTTTTTTTTTTTAGTGAATTATTTTCTTTTTAATTCAAGATCCTACTTTCTTTTCTGTTCTTTGTCTTTTCAATTACAGATCCTACTTTCTTTGAGGTTCTTTGTCTTTTCAATTCAAAATCCTACTTTCTAGGAATTCTTTATTTTTCTAATTCAAATTCTTACTTTCCTGAGTTTTTTTACTTTTTCCAATTCGTTCAAGGAAGTTGTTGCTCTCTTTAAAGCTTCTCTTTCCTTTCCCATTTATCTTCCTAACTCTCTTTGAGGACTTTAATGGTCTTTTGAGAGCATCATGTGGGAGGACTCTGATGCATGTTTGCTGTTTGAGGTCTCTTCAGGTTTGCTGACCTGCTCTTTTTCTGCATGGAAGCTGTAGATGGTTCTTTTCATCTTTTTTATTCATGTTTTAAAGCCTTGGGTTGGTCTCTGGCAGGGGTTCCAGCTCTCTGGAGGGAAAGATGTAAACGATTTCGCTCTGAGGTTTGGGAGTGCTTTCTGGTGAGGAGTTTTCCCTTCCCCAACAGGAGTGGATTCAGCACTGGCTGAGCTATCAAAGTGCCTGGTTGGGCTGTGTGGGTTAGGTTGCCCTGGGCTGGACTAAGGGGTAGAAATGTCACTGCCCAGGCCTGAGCCTCTTGTGGGACTGTGAGTGTGAGGCCTCAGACCGTCCTGAACTCTGCCCCAGTGTCTGCCCAATCAATCGGCCCTGGAAAAGCTCTATGGAAAGGGCCCCCACTGGGCAGATTGGAGGCTAACCTGGGCTGAGTCCTCCTGCCGTGTAGGATCACAACTGCCCCAAGGAAAAGCACAGTACTGAGGGTTGGGGCTGCTAGCTTGTGCTGAGATCTGTGCTTTCACTTTTGGTTTGAGACTCTCCTCGGAACCTAATTTCTCTCCCTGTCTGAGCCGATCTCCCCCCTGGCCCCGGAACCAACCTTTTTTGGCGAGACTGCAGATTTTCTTCGGCAGGTGAGTTGTTCTACTTCTTATCTTTAGGAATTGTAGCAGTCAAGACTATTTTTGAGGCTCGATATAATATTGATAAAGAGGGTAAGAGAAGAGCTTAGAAAGTCGCGTGTGTCTTCTCTGCCATCTTGGCTCCGCCCCCCTAAGATTACAGATTAAAGCTATGAAGAACATGATAAAAAATAGCATTCAGGAAAGTTTTAATCTCTTATTTGAGTGTCATTTTTGTGTGTGTGGGCAGGATCCTATATCACTCTCACTTGCCTCTCTCTACCAGTATCATTTCTCTCCATCTTTTTTTTTTTTTTTGAGGTCCTTTGGTCTAAATTAAAAACTGGTTTAGGTTTAATCCAAGTGAATATATGCTGGGGCCTATTTTATAATTATTTACTATTTGTGCAAACATTCAGAGAGAGAGAGAGCAGAGAAAGGGTGGGGTAAATGCAAGAGAGAGCAGAAAGAGAACAGGCAAGTTAATGAGCGGGAGAGCACAAGAGTGTGCAAGAGAACAAGAGCGTGCAAGAGCATTAGAGAGTGCAAAGGAGTTGGAGAGTGAGAGAGAGAGAGTGTAAGAGAGAGCACGTGTGAGCCTTTGGGTCATCTAATTATTTCAACCATGGTCACTGAGGCTTAGATAAAAAGTTTGAACCCCATCATAAGAATCAAAAGCCCTTCAATTCTCCCAGTCCCAAATAATATTATTACTTAAACCAACAACTATTTGTAATTGACTATTGTTAGCTAAAAGGTGATATAGAAAGGTAATCATAATCATAACACCTATATGCATAACTGATGATAGCTCACCAGCTGTTTTCATCAATGAACACTGCTCTCATTTTGTTCCCACTGTCTCCATAACTGCTTCTTGCTCATATAGTTCTTTCTTTCTAACAGCTAAGAATCATACTCTATAGTTTAAAAGTATTCTTTTGCAGAACCCCTAGGAAAACTACAAGCTAATTAAAATAAATTCTGTTTTCTATCTATGGCAACATGCCAGTGTTCAACTTATTTGCAGAATAGTGGTATCTTGCTCAACATGTGAGCAACTCTTTCACACTAGACCTTAAAAAGAATAACCTTATGGAGAAGAGAGAGTCAACTTGAAATAGACTTATGTGTTTCTCATGAGGATTTTTCATGTGTTAAAATGTATAATGTAATTTATTCATTGCTCTCATATCAAAATTCTCTATTTTCTCATGAATTCTCTACTCTAGTTTGTGTATGTATGTCTGTGTGAGTGCATGTGTATCTCACAAATATATAGAAAGCAAAAATTAGTTTTAATATCATTACACTTGTAAAAGACTTTGGATACCCACAATCTTAAAGTCAGTGTAATTCAACAAACATGTGCTAACTCATTGATATTCAGTCATTTCAGTCTTGTCCAATTCTTTAAGACATCATTTGTGGTTTTCCTGCCAAAGATACTAGAATGGTTTGTCATATCTTTCTCCGGTTCAATTTACAGATGCAGAAACTCAAGCGAACAGGATTAAATGACTAACCTAGCATCACACAACTAGGAAATGTCCAAAGTTGGATTTCAACTCAGGTCTTTCTTACTCCAGGCACAGAACTTTATCCACTGTACTACCTACACATCCTGCAGAAACTAATTTGAGTGGACAGTGATACACTGGGTCCATATGTTAAGCAAGACTAATGCTTGATTACTTTGAGGAAGAAAAGGAAGGAAGAAAGAAGAAAGAGAGGGAAGGAAGGAGGGGGGAAAGGAAGAAAGAAGGAATGAAAGAAGAGAAAGGGACATTAGGTAATCTAATTTTTTGAACCATGTGATTGAGGCATAGATTAAAAAGCTTAAACCCCATCATAAGAAGTCAAAGCCCTTTGGTCATCGCACTTCCAAATCATGCCATTGCTTAAACCAATAGCCCTTTGTAATTGTTTGTTTTTTTTTGTTTGTTTTATTGTTTTTTACTGACTAATTCTTGATTGGTTCATTTGAAAAAATTGGTATTTATAATAAGGAGAACTAAAATGAAGAGACCATCTTCACATAAAAGGCAACACAGTGAAAAGAGAGAAGGGGATATTAAATTTGCAAGTCACTAAAGACATGTTTAAATCCTGACTCAAATGCTTAAGAACTTAAAAACACTGAATAAACTTTTTTTTGGTATTGGTTTACTCATTTTAAAACAAGGGAGGTAATAACCTAAAATTTCTATTCTCCTCTAAAATCTGTGATCACATGATATCATATGATTAATTTTCTAACTATAAATGTATACAGACACTGATGATCTTAACCACTCATTTAACTCTTTCAAAGTGAAAGTATTTTATAAATAGTGAATTTCTTCATATTAATTAGGGACAGGCATATTGTTTAAATACCATTTCCTTACCTTGTAAATGGTGTTAATTTTTTTTTCTTTTTTGTGACAACAATGGTAATTGCTATTCAAGACAACTGTAACTAAACTTAGAGAAGATGTAGACAGATTTAAGGTCATTTGGTTTAGCTAGGTTTTATATTTTCCATTTTCTTACAGATATCATAAGCTGGCAACATTAGATATTAACTTTATTTTAAAATAGTTTCACTAACAACTTCATCCTATTGTTTTACTTAGCTTTAATGTTATCCATTCAAAAATGTTAATTGCATGGTTCATTGAGTGCAATGATGTGGCTAAATTAATAATGACAGTATTGATTTCTAAATGGTTTTCTAAAGAAGTATGGGAAATGATGTGCTATAAAATCCTCAGTGGTAAAAATGTATCAGTAAGTTTGTTTGGCTAGAGTAAAATATTTGATACAACATAGAAATGGAGTTTCTATATAAGGCAGTTGACTTACTGAAAATAAATATTGTTAACTTAGCTCAAACTTCAGTATGCAAAGATAAGAATTACAGCAAAAATTAAATAAAATTGGCATGTGAAATGTCTACTAAATCAGGAAAAAAAACATTCATTTTCAATTTCTTTCCCAGAACATGCAATTTTCTGCATGTCTATTTTTGCTGGCAGTAAAAAACTTTATAATTTATAAGTATTTGAATATTATGTCCAGGCCTTCATGAAGTTTACACTTTAGGTCCAAGCACCCATAGTCAAAGCATCTTATAAGGTTTATACAAATGCCACAGACAAACCTTTTGTCCCAAATTATTAAATTTCTTTGATCTAAATAATACTTAAATGGTTAGTTAGTCCTTCCACTTCAGGGAGAGGGACAATGATGATGGGATTTTGCCATTTTCAACTTAAGGGGGCAGCTAGATGGTGCAATAGATACAGCATTATCCCTGATGTCAGGAGGACCTTCAAACTCTGTCTCAGACACTTAATACTTCCTAATTGTGGGACCTTGGACAAGTCATTTAACCCCAATTGCCTTGCTGACAATAAAAAATAAAAGAGTGAGTGAATGAATGAATGAATAAAATAAACTTAAGAGAGCAGAGAAATATCCTTCTATTGCATTATACATTTTAGATTATTATTATATATTTTATATATTGTGGCAGCAAAATAGCATGGTCAAATTTCATCACTCTAGGAAACAGTTTCTTTTTCTTTTTAATAAAATTTATCCTACCAATATATGATAATCCCCATCATTCACAACTATTTAATAGTAAGAATGTGATGTCTTAAATGGACAACACTGTAAATCATGCAAAGTTTTTATATGTGTATCAAAATTACCACAAAATTCCCACAAAAAAACAGATATTATTATTGATCCATAAGGCATATCACTTGATAATCCTTCATTCACTTTAATTTTTCATTTACTTTTTTAAACAATAAAAAAACCAAGATAGCAGCATTGTATTCACCAGTTTCTTTCTTCTAAAATTGTAAAAAATAAAATAAAATAAAATCCATGTATACTTTCTTAGATGAAAATTAAATTAAAACAAAACTTAAAAGGAAAAAAAAATCAATGTAACAAATAAAAATTCAACTTTAAAATTATCTGTATTTTTTTTTCTCAAAAGAACAAAATCCACTTGTTTTAAATGGTTTTCTAAAATCAAAATGATTCAAAACATAACTTAGAGGGGTAAAAAGAAGAAGGCTAGATCCCTGAGAACAAGTCTAGGGAAAACATTCACAGAATGGTTGGTTTTCAAAGGAGTGAGAAGACAACTTCTAAACGTCTATTCAATGTCTACAAAACAGAAGCAGGCTACTATCAAATGTCTCCCTTGTGCCAAATCTGTTCTTTCACAAAGTAACCACATCCTTAGTTGTTCTGGGTACAGTAAAGGTATGTGGGGGGGAGGGGAGGTCTGGTAACCGTGTTGCCATTTATTAATGCACTATTGCTAGAATGCAGCATCTATGTGTCTTCAAATCAAAAATGTCATCAAAAATTACATCATTCATTTAAATTACTATAACCATAATGAAATAAGTCATGGAGGGAAAGGGCAGGGAAGAGAAATCACTAACTGGTTAACATTTTAGCCTGAAACTTTGTAAATTAAAGTAAGTTTTCCCCTTTTATGCATTAAAGCCATTTTTAAATTTTTATATGTACTCTTCTTGTAGTGTTATCCTTGTGTATGAATATACAGTTTTATCTGTAACTTTTTTTCTTAACTGAATTCTCAAGCATGGGGGCAAACAAAAATATAGAGGAAAAAAAATACTGTAGAGAAAACAAGAAAAAAAATCATATTCACTATTCTATAGGAATAGTCAGGAAAGTAAATTTACATAGCTTTTCTTTGGCCCAAGCTTGGACAGTATAATTTCACATCATTTTATTTTAATTGTTTTATTTTCCTTTGCATTTATGTAATGGTAAACTGTTATCCTAATTCTGTTTTCTTCACTTTGTATCTTTCTATGCTGTTTCTCTATATTATATTTATTTTCCTTACAATGTAGCTATATATCATATTCATATAGTATAAGTATTTCAGTCTTTCCACAATTAATGGACACCCCCATTGTAGCTTTCTAATTAAACTATCCTTGTTAACCAGATGCTAAGCTCTATTATTTCTATGTTGCCAAAAGAATAAATTATCATCAATACCCAAAAAATTCTGGACCTGGGAGGAAAAAAGTTCCAGAAATTTTGTCTTAATTGCTGTTCTGAATTCAGAATAAAAAAGACTAAGATTTAAGAAAAAAATTGTTACTCAAAATACTTTCTCAATATATTTGTGTGAATAAGTTAATGTATGAAATGCAATAAATTAGTGAATGAACAATGCATTTGGGGAACAAATAGAAAAATGGAACCACCAAGGTTCCTAGGAATTTTAATTGAACACCATAAACTTGACAATGACTAAACAGCACAAAATACATTTTAAAAATCTAGAAACAATGTATGAACATAACTTGTGTGTCTCCCCCAAATGAGATTTAGGAAAATTTGGCTCTGTTTATAAAGGACTAAAATAAACCAATGCTTCATCATACTTGAACTCTTTTTAAATATGCATATGGCCCATTTCAAATAAAATAAATATTTCATAAATATTACTTCAAGGTCAACCCATTAGCAGAGCATCAATCTGTTGGGGAAGAGCAAGTTAGTAGTATCACCAAGATGATGCATTCCATTTGCTCAAAGAGATGAGGTCTATAAAGCTCTCCAATCACAATAAAATTCCTTATCACTTACTCCAAGAAAATTAAACAAGTAATTCAATAATGAATTATAAGGACAAATTTATTTTCTCAACTAAGCCTTCCAGGTATATGCAAGCTATTTCAGGAAAACAAGCCTAACTTATAAGTGATCAAAAATTAAATAACTAAGACAGAAAAAATAAAGGTTGCAAAAAATGAATTGCGAAAAACACATTAAATATGAAAAAAATTACTAAATAATATTGTACGAGCATGTTACAACATACACAACAGGAAGAAAAGGAAACACACAAATCTTTTAAAATCTTCTCAGTCCCTAGTGAGCTAAATTTTTGGATCTAAATTAATTCAGTTTGTCAGATAGTTGAATGTATTTGGGAGACACAAATGACCATTTGGAAAAGTTAACTATAGAGGTCACTGAATTTGAATATATAATGATGTTATGAAAAAGAAGAATGTGTCTGTGAAATGTACAAATGAGATAGGCAAAACTGAACCTGGACCCAGGAATACCCTAGTTAAAATTTGTTTTTAGGGACTTATTATGTGACCTTAAGCAAATCTTTTGACATCTGTTGCTTCAGTTTTATCTGTACAATGAGAATAATAAACCACTCATGGTTGTTGTTAGGATCAAATGAATAATATTTATTAAAAAATGCTCTTATCATGATCCTTAACAGAGGAAGTACCTTGTAAATATTACTTATTAGTAATGTTACTATTGAGTTTGTTTCTAATTTGGCCATTCTTTGATATATAAAAAATTATGAATATGGACTAGATTACTTTTTAAAGTCTTTTCTAGTTCTAATGTTAAATAAACTTCCATGAAACAGAAAGAGAAAACAGCTGTGATCTCATTGTGTGGATATAGCCTCAAATGATGTATGAGAAACTTTGCAAAAAGTAAGTAGGAGGTAGCTAACCTTACAGTTGTGAGCCTCTCTAAATTCCAGTAAATTGGTTTTTATAAGACACATATAGTCCATCAGTGGGCCCCCATTTGAAGTTTGTCCACTAAAATTCTAACACATGATTTTTCCTGGTAAAGGTCTTGAAGATGATAGAAGTGCTAAATAAATTCAAGGCAACCTTCCCAAATGAGAAGAGTTTCAATAAAAGGAAAACAAACAAACAAACAAATGCTACTTTCCATGAGATTTTAAGAAGCTAATATCTTTTCCCATTGTTATAATTATGCAACCACATGAATAAAATAGTCAAATATTTCACATCAATGTTAAGGTTAACAGTGTTGACATCACCAAATTTAATGAGTAAAAACTCAGTTAGTGGTAGACTATTTCCTGAACACCCCACCTGATTTCCCAACTTGGTAACCTGTGTCAAAAATGATTATCTTTAGTTATAGGCTAGGAGGTATAATTGGGCCTTTATAAAAATGGGAAGAGATCAATGTCCCACTCTTTGCTTTGTGTGAGGTGTTAAAGATACTCCAGAAACTACAGATTAGTCCTCCTTGAATACTTCAGAAGACAAATCATAGTCAGATATATGAACCATAAGAACAGCAAATCTGGCAGCCTACTGCATACAGCTCTTGGGAGTATCCCTTGTATAAGCACACCAGGTACAAGGAAGAACAATCAATGGGACATAGAATATATAATAAGATCCCAGTTATATTCAGTACCTTCTCTTCAATATAGAGATAACAAAAGTGCTTTAAGTACTCACAGGTTAAATCACTTTCTTAGTCTTGATGGTTTCAAGATGGTTCAGCATCTACTAAGTAATACTGCCTCCTATTTTTCTTCCTGTCATCTATCTACAAATGCACATATGTATACATGCAATATGAAAATTCATTTGTAAGCATTAATAATTACATATTATGAAAAATAGTAAAATGATAATGATCTTAATAAAAGATAAATGGAGCATATCATTACTTGATTTCAAGCTGTATTACAAAGCAGCAATTATCAAACTAATTTGGGCTAGTGATAAAATAGATTAGATAGGCAATAGCCAAAGGCAATACTTAGTAGTAGCCCAGTGCTTGATAAACTAAAACACTAGAATTACTGGTGAAAAGACTCCCTTTCCAATTTAGAAACCTTGAAAAAGTTTAGTAGATAATTAGTAGACCAATTTCTTATGTGCTATGCTATATGCTTCAAATTGTTACTATTGCTAAATATAGTCATATTGTAAAAATGACAATAATAATTATTAATAATATTAGGGCATAGGATATTCCTTGGGTAACTATAGTCAAGGAGAGAGTTGTTAATTAAATAAGAGACAGAAACTATCACTGAAAAAATAGAACCTCAATCTATAAAATCACAAAATATTACACACACATAAACATACATTCTATTAGAAAAAAGAAGAGATATTGTCAAATATGAAAACATCCTTTGAGTCAAATATCAATGACAAAAGTCAGATAGCCAACATAGAAAGTAACTGATATAAATATATAAAGATCAAGAAATAATGATCAAAGGAAATGGAAAACTAAAAAAGGGGGTGGGGGAATTGCAAGTTATCAATGATTGTACAAAAATGTTACAAATTATTGCCAATATAATAAATGTAAATTAAAATATCTCATTTCAAATATACCTGAAAAGTACAAACTTACCAAAAGACAGTTAAAAAAAAAAATCAATACAGTGGCAGAGATACCACAGTGGGAAAAGAGGTACATTGATATACCCCTGTTAAAGACATGAAATGATCCAAAAATTCTCAAAAAACAATTGCCATTATCTTGAAAGTTAATGAAATATTTCAGATCCTTTGACCCAAAAGTTAGGCATATTCCTAAGAAGTAAAAAGACAAAAGAGTCTCAACACACACACACACACACACACACACACACACACAAATATGCATATAAGTAATTTTTGTGGCAACAAAGAACTAGAAACAATGAACACTCATCAATTCTGGGGGTGACTGAATGAACTGTGGTTTTTCTAAGTATAGCTAATTATTATTATCAAGTAAATTGTCAATATAAAGAATTTGGAGGGATGGGAGAAATTTGAATGAAGTGATAGAGAATGAAGTTACCAGAATCAAGAAAATGGTACACCAATTAGAATAATATAAATTAAATAATAATACTATTGTCCCAAAGAACATACAGTGAAACATATTGCCTACATAATTATCTGTAGTCTGCATCAACTGTTCTTGCTTCTAACTGATTTTCTTTGTTGTGGGATAGCATTCAATTGATATATGTAGAGTCCTATAATGAGAACTAAATCCAGAAAGAGATGATGAAGTAAAAAAAAAAAAAAAAAAAGTTTATTGTCAACAAAATTTTACATATCTATATGATTGTTTTCCTGAGTGTAGGCTTCACTTTACAGCTTCTCCTGTGGAACATCTTAGAAATTTATATTAGGATAATTTTTTCATCATTAAGAGTCCCCAAAAAAGAACTTTGTGACTGCAAAAAAAAAATTAACTTAATTGTTTTAACTTTTGAAAATTTTAGCAACAACCTAGACCTCCCCTGAGATCTTCTAAATTTTTTGAAAGGCACATCTAGAAGCACCCACACATGCATACAACTTCCCCCTATCTCACATGATAATTTTCTTTGTTTTTCTTCTTTTTTTTTATTATAACTCTTTATTGACAGAGCCCATACCTGGGTAATTTTTTTTTACAACATTATCCCTTGCACTCACTTCTGTTCTGACTTTTCCCCTCCCTCCGTTCACCCCCTCCCCCAAATACAAGTTAAATATCACATGATAATTTTCAAAATCAAGAAGTAATATTTTAAGGATGTGAAAAGAAATGAGGACACACAGTATTTGTAGTAAGAAAAAGAAAAAGAGCAGTAGATAAGAATAATAATTTTAATACTGATACTAATGGAAATATATTAATGACATAGTCATGAAAGATAAAACAGATTCACAAGGAAGAACATATAGATGGTGCAAAGTATACAGTTTTTGTTTTCCTCAACTGCCACAAAGATCAATACTCAATGTTCATTTGAACAACTACAAATAGCCTTAAAATACTGCCCCAATAATGTCTACATCTAGATGTAAATTGCAGACATCTCCAGATATTTGGAGTCATTCAGTTATTCTATATGTTAATATCTTAAATAAAATACTTTTTTTAAGATATTAAGATCTGGGATTTTTTAAAAATAGTATTCTAGGTATTGTTAAATATTATCAAAGATATGTTATTCTATGCTATATTTTATTTTGAGGATTCCCCTCCCCCCATCTACCAATGGTCTACCAATTTGTATTTATCAATATAAGGCATGACTATTTTTTTAAATATCCTTAAGGATCATTTGACTAAGTAATTTCTGTCATTCTTTCTCTTAATATAGTTAACTTATTATTGATGTGTTAGGCAATTTCATTTTCATTATTTCTAATTATAAAACTAAGTTTCTTTCAAAACACCTAGGAGGAAAATTTTAATAATTGCCAAAGAGATTAATTATATTATGCCAATGAAATGGAATAATAATCGAGTAAATGAGATGATGATCACCATGGCTTTTAATTTTTTTAAAATTCTAAAAACTTCTTTTACAATACTGTTATATTTTTAAAATGTGTTTATATGAAACATACTTCACTATATTAGTTGTTTGGAGTTGTTTTTCTGAAGGGGTGAAGAACCTATACTCAAGAATCCAGATGTGTTTAGTAAATGTAAAATCTCACCCCCACCTACCATAAACATAGAAAATACAGACCTCTCTACTTCATGCTTGAAAGTGTTAGCAATGACTTCTAAAGCAGAGATGAGAGAAAAGCCTTCTTCTGCACTTCTTCCTATATTCTCTCTTCTGCCCCAAGCATAATTTGTAATCACTCTACCAGATGCACAGCATCCATAAATGAATGAAGCAACACAGCTGGAGGGTTTTGTTTGGTTTATTTTGTTTTGTTTCTAGAGAATGCTTTAATACATTCCTGAGTGCAAGATCTGGGGAATGCTGTATTTGAATTAATTCTAACTTTCCCTAACCCAGCTTGGCATCTAGTATGAATTATACAATGTTTAATAAGAAGCTATGGGGTACTACCATTGACCAGTGGAGAGATTTCTCTTACTATATATGTACTACAAAAAAGGGCTTATAATTTTTTGACAACCTCCAATATTTTGTCAACATCTATCACCAGTTTGTTTGTTTTTTTCCATGAACCTGCCCTTAACTTCCAATCAAATAAATTATTGGAATAATATAAAGGAAACACATAATTAAGAAAGGAAAAATGCTTTGAGGTATATCTTGTATGTCATATATTTTCAATTTTAATTCTAATACTTATCTGTTTTCAGTCTGCCTTCTCTTTCTGAGAGATCAAAACTATATAAATTATGTTTCATAACTATACTACATAAAGCCATACTCCAATGACAAATCAGAATAAAGAAAATTTGCATTTTTCAAATCCAACCTTCTCTATAATGTTTCACAAATCAAAAATCAGATAAAACTCTCACTGATTCTGCTGAGCTGGATATAAACAAAATCAGCAGATAGAGGCTTCAGAAACTGTGTAAAATAATAAGCAATGGAACCACAAAAATAATCCCTGCAACAAAGGTTTACATATTTGTAAGATAAATGCACTTTCTACAATTATTAAACATTTGAACAATTAAGCTGAATCAAATGAAATAAAGATTATATATATACATAAGAAAATACACATTATATTTAACATACTTATATATGTATAGAGGTATGTTTATGTGTATGTGTGTATATATTTACAAACACAAACACACACATACACACACACACTTTTTCACTTCCAGGTACTTCTTTTGGTTATAAAACTTGAACTTTGAAATTTTCTATGGATTCAGATAATTTCTGCTACTCATTTCAAAAGGCAGCCAGTAAAATGCTTGCTATGTGCATAATATCATTCTAAGTAGCACAGTATGGTCTCTGCTCTTCTGGAATCTACAACTAGAAGAGATAGGCCACATACACAGACATATTTTAAAAGAATATAAGTGGTTCAAATAACAACAAAATGCTAGAAAAATTCGCAGGTTAAAAAGATAAATTCCAAAAGGGAGAGAAGTGGTAAGTATGGTAGGTAGAAATGAATCAGGTAAAGCTTCATGGAGAAAATGGGGGATAAGATTTCAACCCAGAAAGATGAGTAGAACACTACTGTCTAGGGATTATTATGAGAAAAGATATGAGCACAGACAAACAATATGGGGTAAAGGAATTGTTATGGGCCAGAACTTTTTTACTTAAAACAAGGATTCTTACAAGGTGCTAAGTAGAATTAATAATACAATGGTTATCTAGTTTAGCATGGTGATTAATAGTCTCTAGTTCAGTGCATGTACTTAGTACTTAATATAATTCTACAAGATTCTACTTACTATGATGTAATTATAATAGAGTATATAACAACCAGCTGGGACTCCAAGCCAGATTCATTCACTTCATCTCACACCACCATGGTAGCTGGCCTGCACTTCCCCCACTGAGACCAAGGCCAGTCTGAAAGGCTCTCCAGAAAGCTGCCCAGTCCCAGGCAAGGAGACAATAAAGAATTTGGATTTTAATACCTGGCTATTCTTGTGGTGATTAATCTGCTGAAAAGAAGGCTAGTCCAGAGACCTCCAGAAAAACCAACCCTAACACTACAAGGAATAGATTGGGGAAACAAATCACTATTATGACTTCATTTTGAGCCTTGTCTATCAAGAGATAAGATATTTAAGATTTTTCTTCAAACTAACAATACATATATATATACATATGCATATATATATATATATATATATATATATATATATCACCATAAAAGATGGTTAGTGTGTATTGAAGTGATTTGCCTAGAGTTACATAAGTAGGACACACTAGTTCTGTGACAGGATTAACTGAATCCAGGTCTTTCCTCCATCTCAATCACACTGCAGTGTTCCTTGAACTTTGTTGTTCTTGTTAAGTTATTCTTCAGTTGTGTTGGACTCTTTGTGACCCCAGGGTTTTCTTGGCAAAGATACTGGAGTGATTTGCATTTCCTTCCCAACTCATTTTACAGATGAGGAAACTGAGGGAAACAAGGTTAAGTGACTTGCCCAAGGTCACACAGCCAATAAGTGTCTTCAGCCAGATTTGAACTCAAGAAAATGAGTCTTCCTGATTCCAAGCCTGGCACTTTATCCCACTATTCGCCTAGTTGTCCCATTCTTTTTGCTAAACCAAATAAATATGTAATGACATTAACTAGTTTTGGGGAGAAGAAACAGAGACAGAGCTATTACTAGTCAAACAACTGAATAATCAATAATCATTAAACTTCTACAATGTGTCAAACTGTGCAAAGTACTAAAAATATAAAGACAAAAATTAAACAAATTCTGTCCTCACTAACAAGTTCCTAACTAACAAGGAGGCAATATGTAAATATTTAAGAATATATACAACATAAATAAAATTTTAAAAGAAGCTAGTTTCCAGAGGCAGGATACTAGTAGCTGATTCAGACAGGTTACACTTGAATAGAATTTTAGACAAATGAGTGCTATGAACTTTACATCAAAAGGCAGAATTTGAATTGTTGATTTACTGCTGTAGCCAACTCTAAAGTGCTATCAATTGTTAAATTTTCAACATGAATATTTACATCTCAGAATCTGGTACTCCTCACAAATCATGTCTAGATTTTTGTTTTATTGACTGTCTAGAGCAAAAAAAGCTTTACTACTACTAATGTAAATATGTGTGCTCACACTGGACCACATCCTCCCCCAAGTCTTTTTGTTAAACATTTACCAACACACAGAAGCAAAGCTTCATAAACATTGCTAATGCTCAGCTGGAGAATAGTAGGAAACTCAGAAAGTGAAGTCATGACTGGACTAGAATATTAGTAACTGTAGGATGATGATGATTATTATTACTATTATTGTTAATAATAAGGATGAACATTAATTTATATGTTACTGTAAGATTTGCAAAGCATTTTTTTATTGCTTTTAATTAAGTTGTTTTGGACACTTTAGGAATCCATTTGGTTTTTTTTTGGCAAAGATACTGAAGTGGTTTGCCATTTCCTTCTCCAGATCATTTTAAATATGAGGAAACTGAGGCAAACAGTGTTAATGAACTTCACCAGATTCAAGCAACAAGTTAAGTATCTGAAGTCAAATATGAACCCATTTTTTCAGACTCCAGGCCTTGCTCTTTGTCAACTGTGCTATCTAGCTGCTACAAAGAGAGGGTGTGTGTGTAGAGGGGGCGGGGGGGGGAATCTACATATATGTGTATGTGTGTGTGTATGGTATGTATGTATGTATGTGTTGAGGGGGGAACATGGAGAAAAAGAGGGAAGAAGGAAAAAAAGAAAAATAGAATATACACATACACACACTCAAATATAGATGCATGTGTATGTATAAAGGATACATAGATGTATGTATGTATTTATCTATGTATGTATCTATTTACATTTTAATAGTTAAAATTGTTCCCACAAAAAACAATTCCATTTGCTCCTACTTTTTTTGCCCCCCTCTCAAATGAGGATCATTCCTCCTAAAGCACTATACTGTAATTTAAGCAATCCCAGGAAATTTTCCTTGTTACTGAAATAAGCAAAAGCTTATCTTATGATATTAAAAAGTATAACAGGTATGATCAATTTTTTTACTGCTGCAACGGGCATTCTGAAGTAATAAAACACTTGAAGAATTTTTTTTCTTTCCCCAATTAATTTTATTCAAATTTCATATACAATAATACAGTTGTACAGTTAAGGATATCATACCTCAAAAAATTTAGCCTTAAAAATATTAGTAAAGAGTAGATAATAAGTATGGCTTATAATTTTGTACTTCTAAATATTTCCCTTGAATATGATACTTGTGTATCATAGCCTAATATTTCTACTATAATTTAAATTGCACATAGAAAACTACATTTAATCAATAAACCCATTAAAATTGTCAATTCTGCTTCCCTGATCAATAAGTTAACTGGTTAGACTAGTGATGTTCAATATTAAAACCATATTTCATATAAATCAAATTATTTTAAGCACTAGTTTTACAGCACAATTCTGTGGACTAAATAATTAAAGGGATATTTTATGTTCTTTTATACTGAATGAATATTAATAAAAATAAATGTGTATCTGGTCATGCTAAATATCTCTCCTCTTGCTCCCAATGCCTTTTTTTTTTTATCACACCTATATGGATTACAAGCAGTTGTAAATCAAGAAGTGCTCAAGGTGACAGTGCTGAAGAATAGCAAGAGAACAGGAAGGAAGGTGAACTTTCCAAAGAAACTATCAGATCCTAAGACTGTTCAACTGCCCAAGAGATTACAAAGAATTGTTCCTTCTGAAGCACTTTCATTAAAGATTAGGTTTACAACATATCATACAGATGGAAAAAAGTGACAGGGAACACATTAAATTTTTTTAAAAAGTTCTATTGTTTGAAAAGGAACTTTATGATGAAGGTGTTTTAGGCTTGTATGTGAAAATTAGAATGATGTCTTCTAGATTTTTTCTGCTAGTGAGATTTTTCTTGAGAACTGATAGTATACTCATCAGGATGAATGACACAATGCTCTACCATAAGGCTTACAAGATTATAGCACATTTAGTGGTATTTGTATCTACACTACTTTTCTAGAAATCTAATTTTAATGTTTTATATTAAGTACTATAAATTACTATAACATCTTATCTTTGAAATTGAAATTATGATCTCATCATCCTTAATTTTATCAGAGCACCTGGTCAACAGCACTCTACTATATTTACATATGTATACTTTCTGAGGCATGATATAAAATAGAAAACCATGTACTAACTGGAAGCCTTGAGGGACTATATGTCATTGGCTCTAATCTCCCTTTTTTTACAAAGGAAAATGATACTCAGAGATAAGTGTCTTTTCTAGTGTCACAGATTGGGAAATTTATTTATTAAGGACTAAAACACAGTCTCCTGACTTTTGGGGGAGTGTTTTATTGCCCAAGGGGCTGCCTTACCATGTTTCCCAATTCAATGAAATTTGGATTGAGGAACAAATATAGTCAAGAACATTACTACACTTAGTAAGTGGTCAATTCCATAATCCAAATAGTATCTTATTGACATAATCTAATTGTTTCTATATATCAGTGGTTCTTAAAGTATGGTCTAGATGCAGGGATCCTCAAACTACAGCCCAAGGGCCAGATGCAGCAGCTGAGGACAGGACGATTATCCCCCTCACCCAGGGCTATGAAGTTTATTTATTTAAAGACCCACAAAACAAAGTTTTTGTTTTTACCATAGACCAGCCCTCAAACAGTTGAGGGACAGTGAACTGGCCCCCTATTTAAAAAGTTTGAGGACCCCTGGGAGAATCCTGGGGATCTCTGAAACCCTTTTAGAGGGTCTACAAATTCAAAAATAGTTTTTATTTCCAATATGGTAAATGTCTATAAATATAATCCAGATAAACAAAAAATGCTTTGGAGAGATCCTCAATAATTTTTACTAGGATAAAGATACTGAAAACAAAAGTTTGAGAACCACTGCTATATATTATGAAGATATTCCTTAATATCTATTCAATTGTGATCTGATAGCTAACCGTACCTTTACACTTAAGTAGTGACTTAAAATAGGAATCTTTGAAATTTAACTATTTCTACTTTCTAAAATCCAAATCTGTAATTTTTTAGCAATACAAAAGTTTTTTTGGGGAGAATCATTTTTGTTTTGTTTATAATGTTTATAATCCCATCATTAATTGAGATAAAAAACTGGGAACTTAAGACCCAGAAGTCACATGATGATTTGAGATATTAACAGTATGAGATAATACGAATTAACAACAGACCTTGTACATGCTAAGAACTTACAAAGACTGGAGATATCTGAACATTTTCAAAAAGTACTGTAAAAAAAGTTAATCTCATTTTTGTGGAATATATTCAGGATTATAAATTCTTAAACAATCTTTTAAAAGTAAATATATTTATGAGTATACTGAAAAAAATGATTTGAAAGTTTGTATCCCTGTGTCTTTCACTAGCTCTCTTTACAGACTAATGAAGTATCATAGTACCTAACTGTAAATGAGGCATTCTGTGACTTTCCAGAAAGAATTGGCTTTAACTATATGGCTTGCACTCATGGAATCTAAATAAAATGTCATGTAATGCGGGGGGGGGAAAAAAAGTTTTGATGGACTGTCATGTAGTGAAAATGAGAAATAACAGATGAATAAAACAGCACATTGGCTGAATTCTAATGTTTACAAAAAGTAAATGGAGAAATAGGTCTAGTTCATTCAGTAATCATGTAAAGATGTAGACAAGTATTACATCAAATAAAAATTGAGATATTGTAATCTATACTATTTGGGAGAGCTATCCTATTGATTAAATTGTTATCTTTGCAAGTATCAAAATTAAGTACATTATCAAATTATAAAACTTTTCTATGAGGTTCAATAAGGAATGTCATTTCCCACAAAAGGGCAGGAGTCTTCATGAATAAGTTGACATTTAAGTTGAACTTTTAAGAATAGTGACGAATAGGCTCAACAGGTGAAGGTTAATATTAGCAGAAGAGAACAGATATCATAGCAGAATGTATAGACTGTACAAGTTAGTCATTTAATAAATATTTTTAACTTACTTAACAACTTTAACTTACTGCAGAAGTCCTCAAACTATGGCCCCATGGGCCAGATGCAGCAGCTGAGGACGTTTATCCCCCTCACCCAGGGCTAAGAAGTTTATTTAAAGGCCCACAAAACAAAGTTTTTGTTTTTACTATAGTTTGGCTCTTCAACAGTCTGAGGGACAGTGAACTGGCCCCCTATTTAAAAAGTTTGAGGATCCCTGGCTTACTGTATGCCAGGCATCTTGCTAAACTTTGAAGATACCCCGCCAAAAAAAGGCAAAAAGAAGTTCATGCCCTCAAGTTGTTCACAATTCAAAGGGAGAGACAAGTAGGAAACAGATGTGTACAAACAAGCTATTGCAGGATAAAAAGAGAAGTAAGAAAGGGAAAGTACTAGATTTGATAGGTTGGGAAAGACTTGCTCTAGAAGATTTTAGTTCCATCTTAAAGGAAGCCAGGGAAGTGAAAAGACAAATACAATGAGGCAGAACATTCCAAGCATGGATGAAAACATAATGGAGTAAAATAGCCACTTGTTATGCTAGCAATGCCAACAATAATATGCTTCACCCAACATGTACGTAATGGGAGGGTCAATATAATCATTTCTTTGAGATAATCTTTAAAATTTTAAATATATGTGTGTGTGTATTACACACACACACACACACACACACACACGCATTTCAAAGAAGTACTAAGATAAAGAAAAAAAGAGTCAATTTGAATTTTCATCAATGGCAACTGGAGGTCCTCCAATCTTTTCTTTTCCATATATATCTATTTGACTTGAAAAAATTCTGTTGTTTTCAGAAAAGTAATCACCAATATTGATTCTGTGCATTTCCTTTATAATACCATCTACATCTGGGGTCATGTTGTCAGCACAGCTAGAATGATAATGCAGTTGGTGTCTGAAGATTCTGTGTCTTCCCTCTTACATGAAACAGCATTCCCTCATTATTATCTTCTACGATTCACAAGAACTGAGAACATTATTAATTTATAAAATTGTATTAAGAAGAAGTGAATCCCACTCTAGATTTTACCACTAAGTACCCATGTAAATTATGACCAGTCAATTAATAATCTCTACCTAGGCTTCAATTTTCCCTTTTAATACTTATGCCATACACAGAAGTCTCATTTCCAATAAAATAGTGAATATAGTGGGGAAAGAACTATAATTAGATCTCCAATAACACATTTGAAACATCTAACAAAGATATTCATCAATTTATCCTGTTTTCACTTTAAGCTCTCACAAAAAATAAAAGATTATTGTTACATTTAACTATCATCTCATCATTCTTTTGAATTTGGAATTATGTCCAATACTATTTATGTTCATGCCTGTATATATTCATCCCTATAAAGGTGACATATAAGTCTCCTTTTGCAAACTACTTCTATTCTATTATGTTGTACTTTCAAAAAGATGGTATATATCAATCTCCCACTACCAACATAGTACTTATATTGTATTACCATTAATAAAACAAATATATGACTAGTTCTGTTTTTGCCAAAATCTTTTATCTCAATGATGTCAAAAGCCAGTTAACTTACACAGCTATGGTAAAAATGTTCCCTTCCTGTAAATAGCTTTCCCTATTCAAAATCTGTCCATCATTGATCATTCCTTCCCTTTTACTACATTATTGCATGCTTTTGTTTATTCAATAACATCAGAATTCTGATATATGAATGTTGTTATCTCTCCTTTGATAGACACATCTTTTACCCAGAGCCCCCAAATTTGGTTTTGTTAAAGAAAATGAGAAGTGAAAAAAATAATGAAAAAGAGAAGTCAAGATGGTAGTGGACATTACACACAATTTTAATGAAAAAATTCAAATAATAAATTAATACAAGGAAATCAGGGGGTTATTCAAAAAAGTTATTCTCAACATTTATTCTAATGGTAACATAAACACTACCTTCTTTCTATATTAAACTACATTATTCTTAATACAATATTGAGTGTAATGCTGATAATTATCTTGAACCAATCTAACAAAGTGAATTGTTTTTTGAGAGATCAAAGAAAAATAAAATGATTTTCTTTTTTTCTTTTTTTTTTTTTAATAGCCTTTTATTTACAGGATATATACATGGGTAACTTTACAGCATTAACAATTGTCAAACCTCTTGTTCCAATTTTTCACCTCTTACCCCCTCCCTAGATGGCAGGATGACCAGTAGATGTTAAATATATTAAAATATAACTTAGATACACAATAAGTATACATGACCAAACATTATTTTGCTGTACAAAAAGAATCAGCTCTGAATTATTGTACAATTAGCTTGTGAAGAAATCAAAAATGCATGTGTCATAAATATAAGATTAAATTTAATGTAATGGTTTTAGTCATCTCCCAGAGTTATTTTTCTAGGCATAGGTAGTTCAGTTCATTACTGCTCCATTAGAAATGATTTGGTTGATCTCGTTGCTGAGGATAGCCTGATCCATCAGAACTGGTCATCATCTAGTATTGTTGATTGTATATAATGATCTCCTGGTCCTGCTCATTTCACTCAGCATCAGTTAGTGAAAGTCTCTCAGGCCTTTCTGAAATTATCCTGTTGGTCATTTCTTACAGAACAGTAATATTCCATAATTTTCATATACCACAATTTATTCAGCCATTCTCCAACTGATGGACATCCATTCAGTTTCCACTTTCTAGCCACTACAAAAGGGCTGCCACCAACATTAGGTCACATATACAGTCCCTTTCCTTCTTTAATCTCTTTGGGATATAATCCCAGTAGTAACATACTGGATCAAGGTATGACAGTTTGATAACATTTTGAGCATAGTTCCAAACTACTCTCCAAATGGTTGGATTAGATTCACAACTCCACCAAGAACGCATCAATGTCCCAGTTTTCTCCCGCATCCTCAACAATCATCATTATTTTTCCTGTCATCTTAGCCAATCTGAGGTGTGTAGTCGTATCTTAGAGTTGTCTTAATTTGCATTCTCTGATTAATAATGACTTGAGCATCTTTCTATGACTAGAAATAGTTTCAATTTCTTCATCTGAGAATTGTCTGTTCATATCCTTTGACCATTTTTCAATTGGAGAATGGCTTGATTTTTTATAAATTAGAGTTAATTTCTATATATTTTGGAATGAGGCCTTTATCAAACTTTGACTGTAAAATATTTTCCCAGTTTATTGCTTCCCTTCTAATCTTGTCTGCATTAGTTTTGTTTATTACAAAACTTTTCAGTTTAGTTAATCGAAATTTTCTATTTTGCATCAGTAATGATCTCTAGTTCTGCTTTGGTCAAAAGACCTTCCTTCACAGGTCTGAGAGGTAAACTATCCTATGTTCCTCTAATTTATTAATAATTTCATTCTTTATGCCTAGGTCATGAACCCATTTTGACCTTATCTTGGTGCTGGCGTTAAGTATGGATCAATGCCTAGTTTCTGCCATATTAGTTTCTAATTTTCCCAGCAATTTTTATCAAACAGTAAGTTCTTATCCCAAAAGCTGGGATCTTTGGGTTTGTCAAAGACTAGTTTGCTATATTTGTTGACTGTTTTGTCCTTGAACCTAATCTATTCCACTTAGTCAACTAATCTATTCCTTAGCAATCCAAATAGTTTTGGTAACTGCTGCTCTATAATATAATTTTAGATCTGGTACTAAGCCACCATCATTTGATTTTTTTTCATTAATTCCTTGAAATTCTTGACCTTTGTTTTTCCATATGAACTTTGTTGTTATTTTTCTAGGTCATTAAAATAGTTTTTGGGAGTCTGATTGGTATGCCTAAATAAATAGATTAGTTTAGTAATATTGTCATCTTTATTATATTTCTCGCCCTATCAAGAGCATTTAATATTTTTCAATTGGTTAGATCAGACTTAATTTGTGTGAAAAGTGGTCTGTAATTTTGCTCATAAAGAGTTTCTGATTTTCCTTGAGATGGATTCTAAATATTTTATATTATCAGTAGTTCTTAAATGGAATTTCTCTTTGTAACTCTGACTGTTGGATTTTGTTAGTGATATATAAGAATGCTGATGATTTATGTGGGTTTATTTATAACCACAACTTTGCTAAAGTTGTGGATTATTTCTAATAACTTTTTAGCTGAATCTCTGGGGTTCTCTAAGTATACCATCATGTCATCGCAAAGAGTGATAATTTGGCTTCCTCATTGCCTATTCTTATTCCTTTAATCTTTTCTCAGCTCTTATTGCTATAGCTAGCGTTTCTAATACAATATTAAATAGTAACGTGATGTGGGCAACCTTGTTTCCTCAGATCTTTGGGAATGGTTGCAGTTTGTCTCCATTACATATGATGCTTATGATGGTTTGAAATAGATGCTGCTGATTATTTTAAGGAAAAGTCCATTTTCCTATACTCTCAAGTGTTTTTAATAGGAATGGATGTTGGATTTTATCAAATGCTTTTCTGCATCTATTGAGATGATCATATGGTTTTGTAATTTGGTTATTAACATGGCCAATTATATTGATAGTTTCCTAATATTAGACAGCCCTGCATTCCTGGCATAAATCCTACTTGATCATAGTGTATTATCTTGGAGATGATTTTATGTAGTCTTTTTGCTAATATCTTATTTAAGATTTTAGCATCAATATCATTAGGGAGATTGGTCTATAATTTTCTTTCTCTGTTTTCAGCCTACCTGTTTAGGTATCAGTACCATTCATGTCTGTCATAGAAGAATTTCGTAGGACTCCTTCATTCCCTATTTTATCAAATAATTTATATAGCATTGGGACCAATTGTTCTTTAAATGTTTGTAAAATTCACATGTAAATCCATCTGGTCCTGGGGATTTTTCTTAGGGAGTTGTTTAATTGCCTGTTCTATTTCTTTTCTGAAATGGGACTATTCAAACAATTTACTTCCTCCTCTGTTAGTCTGGGAAGTCTATATTTTTGGAGTAATCATCCATTTCACTTAGGTTATCAAATTTATTGGCATAAAGTTGAGCAAAATAACTCCTTATTATTTCTCAATTTCCTCTTCATTGGTGGAAAGTTCTCCCTTTCATTTTTAAGACTACTAATTTCATTTCCTCCCTCCTTTTCTAATCAGATTTACCAAAGGCTTATCTATTTTATTGGCTTTTCATAGAACCAACTCTTCGTTTTATTAATTAGTTCAATAGTTTTTTACTTTCAATATTTTTAATTTCTCCTTTTAATTTTAAATTTCCAATTTAGTATTTGATTGGGTTTTAATTTGGTCTTTTTAGTTTTTTAGTTGCAAACCCAATTCATTAATCTTTTCTTTCTCTGTTTTATTCAAGTAAGCCTCTCAAGGATATAAAATTCCCTCTTATCGCTTTGGCTGCATCCACAAATTTTGGTATGATGTCTCATCATTGTCATTATCTTGGTGAAATTATTAATTGTATCTATAATTTGCTGCTTCTAATCATTCTTTAAGATAGTTGTTTAGTTTCAATTACTTTTTGGTCTATTTCCCCTAATTTTTGTTGAATGTAGTTTTATTGCATCATGATCTGAAAAGAAAGCATTTACTATTTCTGCTTTCTTGCATTTAATTTGAGGTCTTTATGTCCTAATATATGGTCAATTTTGAATAGGTTCCATGAACTGCTGAGAAGAAAGTATATTCCCTTCTATCTCCATTCAATTTTCTCCAAAGATCCAACATACCTAATTTTTCTAAAATTCTATTTACTTCTTTAATTTCTTTCTTATTTGTTTTGTGGTTTGATTTGGCTAATTCTGAGAGTGCAGGTTGAGATCTCCTACTATTACAGTTTTGTTGTCTATTTCTTCTTAACTCTCTTAACTTCTCCTTTAGGAAGTTGAGTGCCATACCACTTGGTGCATATATGTTTAATATTGATATTGCTTCGTTGTTTATGCTACCCTTTAGCAGGATGTAGTTACCTTCCTTATCTCTTTTAATTAGATCAATTTTTACTTTTGCTTGATCTGAGATAAGGATGGCTACCCCTGCTTTTTTGACTTCACCTGAAGCATAATAGATTTTGCTCCAGCCTTTTACCTTTACCCTATATGTATCCCCCTGCTTTAAATGTGTTTCTTGTAATCAACATATTGTAGGGTTCTGACTTTGATCCAGTCTGCTATCTGCCTCCTCTTATGGAGTTCATCCCATTCACATTTACGGTTAGAATTACTAAATCTGTATTTCCTGCCATCCTAATAACCCCAGATTGTGCTTTACTTATTCTTGCCTCCCCAACCCTCTTTCCACCTTTTAAACTTATGTACCCCTCTTGTTTCACATACTTATCCTCTTTATAATCCCTCCTCCCCCTTTGAGTCTTTCCCCTTCCTTCCCTTATTACTCTTTTCTTTTCCCTTTTCCTCTCCCCGTTTTTAATGAGGGAGAGAGAATTTTCTCTAAAACAAATGTCAATTATTTTTCTTTGAGCCAACTCTGATGAGAGTAAGATTCACACAATGTTCCTCCCCTCTCTAAATTCCCTCAGATATGATAGTTTCCTTAGCCTCTTTGTGGGATGTGGTTTCCCTCTTTTATCCCTCCTTCCCACCTTATTCTGCCATCATCCCTTTCCATATCTACTTCCCTTTTTATGTTATATCAGTACAATCAAATTTTACATGTATTCTTTTGTATATCACAACAGAAATACAATTCTCAAGAGTTATTTTTACCTTTTCTGCATCTCTTGAGTTCTATTCTTGGAGATCAAATTTTTGTTTAATTCTGGTTTTCTTCAGAAACAAATGGAATTCATTTGTTTCATTAAATGTCCATCTTCTTCCCTGGAAGAAAATGCTCAACACTGGGTAGTTTATTCTTGGCTGCATCCCAAGTTCTTGTGCCTTTCGAGATATCATATTCAGGCCCTTCTTTCCTTTAATGTAGAGGCAGCCAGATCTTGGGTGATCCTTATTGTGGCACCTCGGTATTTAAATGGTTTTTTTTTTGGCTGCTTGTAAAATTTTTTCGTTAATCTGATAGTGCTGAAATTTTGCCACAATATTCCTTGGGGTTTATTTTAGGGTTTCTTTTAGAAGGTGTTCGATGAATTCTTTCAATGCGTATTTTACCTTCTGATTCTATTACATCTGGGCAGTTCTCTTTGATGATTTCTTGTAAAATAGTATCTAGGCTCTTTTTTCATCACAGTTTTGGAAAGTCCAATAATCCTCAGATTATCTCTCCTAGATCTATTTTCCAAGTCTGTCGTTTTTACCAAGTAGATAATTCATGGTTTTCCAGTTTGTCAGTTTTTTGTTTTTGCTTGACTGATTCTTGCTGTCTCAATGAATCATTAGTTTCAATTTGTTCAGTTCTAATTTTAAGAATTATTTTCTTCATTAGCATTTTTTACTTCTTTCTGTATATGTCCAATTGGTTTTGAATGTATTGTTTTGGTCTGTGGAATTTTTTCCATTTCACTAATTTTTTTTTTTTTTAGTGAATTATTTTCTTTTCAATTCACAGATCCTACTTTCTTGTGAGTTCTTTATCTTTTCAATTCACAAATCCTACTTTCTAGTGAATTCTTTATTTTTCAATTCGTATTTTAGGAAGTTGTTGCTCTCTTGTAAGGCTTCTCTTTCCTTTCCCACATTTATCTTCTAACTCTCTTTTGAGACTTTTAATGGTCTCTTCATATGAGAGCATTATGTAAGGAGGACAGTCTGATGCATTTTTTGCTGTTTGAGGTCTCTTCAGGTTTGCTGACCTGCTCTTTTTCTGCATAGAACTGTCGATCGTTCTTTTCATCTTTTTATTCATGTTTTAAAGCCTTTAGGGTAGGTCTCCTAGGCAAGGGGTTACCAGCTTCCTCTGCAGAGCAGGGAAAGATGTAAACCGATTTCTGGCTCTGAGGTATGGGAGTGCTCTGAGTGAGAGTTTTCCCTTCCCCCAACAGGAAGTGGATTCAACACTGGTGGAGCTATCAAACTGTTTAGTAGGGCTGAGTGGATTAGCGATTGCCCTAGGCTAGAGACTAAGGGGTGAAAGTGTCACTGCCCCAGGCCTGAGCCTCTTGTGGGACTGTGAGTATTAGCAGCTGACAGCAGATTGCAGACCACAGACCGCAGCAAACTCTGCCCAGCTTCTCTGCCTGATGCAAATCGGCCCTGGAAAGCTCTATGGCCCCAAGCCGAGCTCCCACTGCGCAGATTGGAGGCTAACCCGGCTGCGTCCTCCTGCCGTGCAGGATCTGCAACTTCCCAAGGAGAAGCCCGTACTGTGGGTTGGGGCTGCGCGCTTGTGCTGAGATCTGTGCCTTCACCCTGGGTTTGAGACTCTCCTCGGAACCTAATTTCTCTCCCTGTCTGCGCCGATCTCCCCCCTGGCCCTGGAACCAACCTTTTTTGGCGAGACTGCAGATTTTCTTCGGCCGGTGAGTTGTTCTACTTCTTATCTTTACGAATTGTAGCAGTCAAGACTATTTTTGAGGCTCGATATAATATTGATAAAGAGGGTAAGAGAAGAGCTTAGGAAGTCGCGTGTGTCTTCTCCGCCATCTTGGCTCCGCCCCAAATAAAATGATTTTCAACCTAATTTAATGTTATATACCCTATCATATTTTCCTTCTTTGAAAAATGTAAGTTACAGTTTCAGAGTATATTTCATAGTATGACACGATGAAATTTCTTGGTCAATCAAAATACTTAAGCAGAAACGAGAGAATTCACTCTAGCTAAGAGTGTGCTGCATTTGGTTTTTATGAGACCAATGTCTTCAAGTTCATTTTACTATGTCTTTTTAGTTTCTTAAACTAGAAATAATTATTTTTGATATTCTTTTTCTAGATAGAGATTAGGTCATCAATAACCTTGCTTCAGCCCATGTCACTGCCACTCAATTAACTACACTAATAGTCACTGGATTATGACTTTAATAATGTAGAATATTCTATTAACTTTCATATGGACAAATGAAAAAGTATTTTATTGAAGAAATATGGAATTTGAGAATATCGAGGACCACAACCTAGGGCAATCAATAGGTTTAACTGATATTATAGGCTCATTCATAAGAACCACTATCTTACAAGAATTTACCTTAACTAACCCCGTAAGGAAGAGAAGAAAATGAATATGTCTTAAAGCATGTAACATAGATGAAGCCAAGAAAATGGAGTGAAGCCAGAATGCTGCTAATATCTCCCAGTTTCCCTTGAAAATCACATGAAACCAAGCTTCTGAACAGTCTGAAGAATGAAACTATCAGAAAAATTTCAAGAAACATCAGTCTCACTTGTGTGAAAAGAGTGTTCAGCCCAACTCAGACAGAGTCCAGGAAATCTAATAAAAAGATTTAATTACAGCAGATCAGCAACTGAGTTCCTTGATCCTGGCTCAGTAGCAAAGCAAAGCAAAGCAGTAGGACCAGTCCCCAGTCCCAGCTAAGAAGACAAATTCTTGAAAACCAGGTTGTTTCCTGGAAAGGGAAGCTAAAGCTAACCTCTGCGCACACAAGCATCTACTGTGGTCAAAGCCAAGATTCAGAGTATGCAAGAAACTTGGGACAATGGCCCATTTGCTCCAGTAGCATAGCTCAACCATAAAATTTTTTTTTAAAAAAGAGGAAATATCCCAAAAAAGGAAAGAAAATGAGCAAGACACAGAAAAGAAGCTTGACCATAGAAATCTACTGTGATGACAGGGAAAACAAAACATCAACTCAAATGTGGATAAAATGTCCATAGAGGAAATTTCAAAGAATGACATTAATTGGTCTATAGCCCAAAGAGACTGCTTGGAAGTTCTCATAAAAGACTGTAAAGCGTAAATGAGAGAGATAGAATAAAAAATAAGAAAAGAAATGAGAGGTGTGAAAGAGAGAGCCAACAGCTTAGAAAAAGAAAGCAATTTCTTTTTTAAAAAAATGGCCAAATGCAAAAAAAAAAATTACTAAAAAACCCCAACATCTTGAAAAGGAGAATTTGATTAATTCTTGGTTAAAGATGAGAAAAAAACAAAATTACATGTTAAAAACTCAAATGGAAATGGAAGCTGATGACTTAAGGAGACATCAAGAATCAGTCGAACAAACTAAAAAGAATGAAGAAAGTATTAAAATACTTCAATGGAAAAATAGCTGACTTGGAAAATAGATTCAGAAGAGACTATTTTAAAAGTATTGGTCTACCCAAAGGCCATGACTAAAAAAAGAACCTGGATAACATTCTTCAAGATAGCATCAAAGAAAACTGCCCCAATATTCTAGAAACAGAGGTAGAAATAGTCACTGAAAGAATCCATTGATCCACCTTTGTAAAGAGATCCCACAAGAAAAAACCCCAAGGAACATTGTTGCAAAACTGCAAAACAATAATCTCAAGGAAAAATTACTACAAGCTGACAGACCAAAAAAAATTTTCAAATATCAAGGAGCAACAGTCATGACTACCCAGGATCTGGCAGCTTCTACAATGAAAGATTTGAAGCCTGGAACACCATATTGTGGAAGGCAAAGGACCTGGGGGTACAACCAACAATTATCTACCCAATGAGATTGATCTTTCAGACAATAGATTTTCAATAAAACAAGAGTCTTTCAATCAGAAAAGACAGTTCAAAGAACTAAACAGAAAATTCAGTCTTCAAACACAGGACTCAAGAAAAGCATGAAAAGGTAAACAGGGGAAATATATGTATTATTGTAAGGTTAACTGTTTAAATCCCTAAATGGGAAAATTATATCTGTAACTCTTGAAAACAATATCTGTTCCTGTTTCAGATAGAGGGGGCATCACATGGACAGAGGGTGTGATTATAAATGAACTCTGATGTGATAATATCAAAGAAAATGACATTAAGGAGTAGGAAAAGATCTGTACTGGAAAAAGAAAAGGGTAGATACAATGTGAAAATTAGATCACATGAAGAGGCACAATGGAGGGAAAGAAAGGAGGAGGCTGAGTATTGTCTGAAGTTTGATCTTATTAGTTTTGGCTCAAAGATGGAATAATTTAATTGTGCAGTTTGCTACAGAAATTTATTTAACCCTACAAAGAGGTAGAAGGGGAAAGAGGAAAGAAATGAGAGGGGCTGGAGAGAAGAGAGGGCTGAAACACAGCAGCCATTCCTATTAAAAACACATATGGATAAAGGGAGCTTTCCTTAAAAATAATAAGTTGTATCTATCAAAAACCAATAGAAAGCATGATTTGTAAAGGAGAGAAGCTAGAAGCATTCCCAATAAGAATAGAGGCAAAATAAGAATGCTCGTTATCACCACTATTATTCAACATTGTAATTATATTGGTCTTTCAAGAAGAAAAGAAAAATAAATTAAAGAAATTGGAATATCCAGTGAGGAAATACAACTATCACTCTTTGCAGATGATATGATGACAAATTTAGAGAGTTGTAGAAAATCATTCAAAAACCTACTCAAAACAAGTAACAGCTTTAGCAAGGTTTCAGAATATAAAATAAACCCACACAAATCATCAGCATTTCTATATATTACTGACAAAGCCCAACACCAAAAGATAGAAAAAGAAATTCCATTTAAAATAACTGTAGACAAAATAAAATATTTGGGTAGTAAACTGCCAAGACAAACCCAGGAACTATATGAACATAATTACAAAATACTTCTCGCACACACACACACACACACACACACACACAAAAGACATCTAAACAACTGGAAGCATATCAATTGCTTGTGAGTAAGCCAAGTTAATGTTATAAAAATAACAATTCTGCCAAAAATGGTCTACTTGTTCAATGCCATACCAATCCAACTGCCAAAAAATATTCTATGAAACTAGAAAAAAAGAATAACAAAATTCAACTGGAAGCACAAAATGTCAAGCATATCAAGGGAATTAATGAAAAAAAATGCAAAGGCTAGTGGCCTAAAATTATATTAGAAAGCAACAGTCTTCAAAACCATCTGATACTGGCTAATAAAAAGAGTGGATCAGTGGAACAGATTACAAATACACAACACAATAATCAAGACCTATAATAATCTGGTATTTGATAAACCTCCAAACTTCAGCTTCTGGAATAAGAACTCACTATCTGACAAAAATTTCTGCGAAAACTGGAAAATAACATCTTAGAAACTCAGCAGAGGCCTTCATCTCACAATGTATTCTAAAATAAGGTCAGTATGGGTACATGATTTGGGCATAAGGGATGATACCATAAACAAATTAGGAGATCAAGGGAAAATATACCTATCAGATCTTTGGAGAAGGGAGGAATTTATGACCAAAGAAGCACTAGAGAACATTATGAAAGGCAAAATGGACAACTTTGACTACAGGAAATTAAAAAAGTTTTTGCATAAATAAAACCAACAGAAATAAGATTAAAAAGGAAGTATACTGTCTGGAGGAGGAAAAAAAAAATTTTTTCTGTTAAAGGTCTCATTTCTAAAATATATAAAGAACTGTGTTAAATCCATAAGAATAAAAGTCATTCCCCAGCTGATAAATGGTCAAAGAGATGAGTTTTGTAACCCAAAGAGAGTTTTGTAACCCAAATAAATCATAAAAGAGGAAAAAAGACCCACATGTACAAAAATGTTTGTAGTAGCTCTTTTTGTAGTGGCAAGAAATTGGAAATTAAGTAGATATCTGAGGAATGGCTGAACAAGTTATGGTATACAAATATAATGGAATAGTATGTTCTATATAAGAAATGATGAGAAGGCTGATTTTAGAAAAGACTTACATAAATTACAAGGTGAGTGAAGTTAGCAGAAGCAGGAAAATATTGTACACAGTAATAAGATTATATCTACTCTGAGAGACTTAGCTCTTCTCAGCAATCCAAGACAATTCCAATAAATTTGGGATGGAAAATATCACCTGAGAAAATATCACCAGAGAAAGAACTAGGGAGATTGAATGTGGAAGAAAGCACCATTCTTTTCACCTTTTTTCTTCCTTGTGTTTTTTTTCCCTTTTGTTCTGATTTTTCTTTCACAACATGACAAATGGAAATGTGCTTAAAATAACTAGGTAATACCTATATAAAATCCTTGTTGTCTTGGGAAGAAGTATGACAAGAGAGGGAAGGAGAAAAAATTTGGACATCAAAATCTTACAAAAATGAATGTTGAAAACTATCTTTACATATAAATGGAAAAATAAAATACTGTTGAGAAAAAAATAAACTTCTGGATGAATCCGGTAGTACAATCCCTGAGAACAAAGATGATACTACCCTGCAAATTAAACTTTATCTAATCTATAATGACTGATATATTCATATATACCTGAGGCCTGCTTACCCTGAATTAGTGCTGTTATCAAAGCCCCAGATTACTTTATTTACTTCAAGATAAAAATTTATATACAATTCTTTCTTTCCTCATTGTACCTTAACAGGGTATATAATATCAATTGATCATATTGCTCTGAGTTGTGCTTCCATATGATTTGATTCTCCAGAAGCAGACTAAGGAGAGGACCTGAGGGTATCCACGACTCTTTTGTATTAATGGGTGTTCCAGCAATATAGGCACTAATTATTTTTTAATAACTCTAGTGTTAAGATTTAGATGAGGGCATGGCTATTTTACTTTAAGATACAGAAGTATCTAACAGAACTATCCTAACAGAAAATATCCAAATGAGTAAAATATACATTGGGATCATATTCACATACAGCTAATCATTTTTTCTTAGTAAGAAGTAATGACTTCTGATTAACTTGGCTGCTTGAAAAGAAGATATGCCACCCAGCTTCCAAATAAATACTCCAGCAAAACTCCTAAGTTTGCAGCAGACAGAATAGAGATCAATAAAACAAATGAGAGATTACAGTAAATTATTTCTTCAATTTCAGACCAACAAAAAGCATCAGCCAGAAATTAAAGAGCTTAGCCAGCAAAGCTGGCATCAACAGTGTTGTTTTCCAACTAAGCCAAAGATGGGTCAGAGACACATGTAGTCAATAAGTCTCTGTGTCTGAAGTAAAAAAAAAAAAAAAAAAAAAAAAAAAAAATGAAAGAATTCCCTCTTAAAGTGGATAGAAAATACCATCTGCATCCAGAAAGAGAACTGTGGAGACTGAATGTGAAACACATATAATGTTCACTTTTTTCCTGTCACAGTTTTTCACTTTTGTTCTGATTTTTCTCTCTCAACATGATTCATAAAGAAATGTGTATTTAAAAAGTTAATATCCATGTAAAATATAGAATAAAATATATATTTAAAAAATAAAGCAGTTTTGGGGATGGGGGGGATTGACAAAAGAAACCCCTATAGAAAGAACCTTAAAAGTGGTATCAATGCAATTTAAAGTGCTATAGCACTTAAACCAAAACCAAAACCAAAAACCCCAGTGATATTAAGACCCTAAATGTAAAGGGCTCTTAATCTAGGCATTAGGGCCTAAGTAGCCAAGTTAGCCAGAATTAAAGGCCAGGTACCCCACCCAATAACATAATATATGAAAGAGTCTAGCTCTACAGCTAAAAGAAAAGTTAAGAAGTGAAGCTGGGGAGAAAAATGATTGAATCAAAATTATTGAAATTTTAAGCTCTCCCCAAAGAAAGGAGAAGTCATCTCATACAGCAACTGTTAGAAGAGATGTAAAGGAAAATTAAAAAGTGACTTTTCCACAAAGTACTATATGAATACATGGAAAAAAGAAGCAACATACTAAATTAAAAAAAATTAAAAACTGGAAGAAAAAATTTGAAAGAGACTATATAGCCTAGAAAGAAAGTACAAACCTTATTCAAGTAATAAATTCCCAGAAAACTACTGTACAATAGACCAAACCAAATGTGATAAAAGAACAACAGCCTTCACCCTACATCTCTTTATTATGAGTTAATTTACACTACAAGTTCAACTAGATTTTGTCACTGTTGAATATGTACATATACATGCATAAATTTATATGTATACACATACACAGAAATAGAGAAAGAAACAGTTATTCAATTTATAAAATTAATAAATAGAAATGATCTTTTGGAAGGAAGACACATGAGGGTTCTGTGTGTGAGTGAGTTTGTCTAGGTATGTGCATTTAGCATGCATGTATATCCAAATTTGGCTTTTATTTAAAAAATTTCCATTGTGGAAGTGGATGAGTGAATCGAGCCTTCATTTCCCCAGTGAAAGGAGACCAATGATTTGTTTTCTTAACAAAATCCTTATAAGTAAAATTTTGGCCATTTTTATTTCTCCAGCCCATCAATGTAAGCATAATAAAAAAGCTGTGCTTTTAAGAAAAAAATATAATATATCTCATTCTTTCTAGGTATAAAAAAATGCCAAAGAAAACATGTCAAAGAGAAAGAATTTAAGAACCATTATACCTCTGGAAATCCATGACACAAATCTTTATCACCACCACCATCACCATCAAAAACTACAAAAGGACATTATATTTTAAAAATCAAAAATGAATTGTCCAGATCCATGGGATTCAGAGGGGAAAAAAAGCAAGAAAGATCCACAGATCACGTCTTGAAAGAACCTCCATAAAGAAAACTTCCAGCAGTGTCACAGACAAAATCCACATTAAAAAAAAAAAAATCAATGAATCCTTTTTTTAAATTCACAGAATAAAAAAAATAATTCAAAAGTAAGCAGGCCAATTGAAGTCCAATTTCAAAAGTAACATTTAAAGTCAGGATGACCTGAGTTCAAATCTGACCTTCGACACTTAGCTGTGTGATCCTGGGCAAGTCACTTAATCCCAATTGCTGCAAAAAAGAGTAACATTTAGAATTTATCATTTTTTTCCTTAAAGCAAGCAGTATAAGAAATAAATTCATAATTTAAGAAAAAGAACCCTATTATTTTCTGCTGTGTGAATGGAAATGATCTTTTGTGATGTTTATATTATGAAAAATTTTACAATTGATATCCTATCTCTTGTCATATATTACTCATATATTGTTCTTAAGGTTTTATGAAGGTAAAATTCTATATATAAAGCATGTTACAAATCTTCAAATAATATGCAAATATTAGCTATTACTGTATTATTTTTATATTATCATGCTGGATCTTTACAATTCTGTGAAGTATTATGTCATCTCTATTTACAAAGGAGGAAACTGAAGCTGAGAGAGGTTAAGGGATTTTCCCAGATTGACAAAATTGGTAAGATACAATTTGAACTCAGATCTTTTGAACCCAAGGGAAATATCTATTTATTGAACAATCTAACAGATTTCAAACAGCCCTCCGTTTGCTAAGTGATGAATTATGGTATGTATAGATGATCAGAGGGTAAAAGAAAAGTTAGGGGCCATGCTTTGATAAATTTCACAGTAATTAGTAGTATTCTATTCACATTCACTCAATATCTTTTCATTGAACTCCTACTTTGTACCAAGGACAGTCGTCAAATGCTTCTTGAATTCACAAATAAAATAGGAAAGAAGGTAGGAAAGTGAATACTCATCAAAGTGACCACAAAATGCTTGTGGTTCACTGTATTTTCCCCTAAGTATGGTCACGTAATCATAAATATTAAGATATTTCACATAACAAAAGCATATTTTTAAAAAAAGTAGATTTTTTTTTCTTAAAAAAAACAAAAATCGGTTATCTAAAGATCATCCTAGGTAAGTCTGGAAGACACTTACCACTTTAAGGGTGTGTATCCATAAATAAAATTATTTTCTCTGGCTTTTAAGAAGGACTTATGCTAATAAAATATTGATTTTGATATAATTAATTTCTTCTAGAGTATTTTTTCTTTATGCAATGTCTTTTTTTCTTTACTAGAAGTTAACTCCATGAAGATAGGATACCAGTCTAAGATCTTAGAGATAAATCTTAGAGATGAAAGAGAACACTGAAGGTCTTAAATGGAACCCACATTTTAACATCTCTGACTATATCTCCACACCATTCTGCCTGCCCTTTGGCCACCATTCCTATTACCCATCCATCTAATTTTTGTCCTTTACCCCTGGGCTATGAGGCTCTTAAAACTGAGTTTTTTTTTTCCTTTAACTTGTTTTTATAACACTTACTGAGAATCTTCACAAATGCTACCTTAATACTGATTACTTTCTTTCACAAAAACATTGCCCCTGGAATTTTAGACTCTGAAAGAAGAATGCTAAGAATTAGACTTACACAGAGCTTCCCAGACCCTTGTACACTATTCTACCTCCCTACCCTCAGATTTTTTTTTCCTGCTCATTTTATACCTGGTTTTCCCCTATTGCTTGAGAAGCAGAAACAATCTTGCTTGTTTTGGAGTAATGCAGTTCTGGGCATATAGAATGTAACTAAATGTGATCTCTCTGTCTCTATTTCTCTTTGTTTCTGTTTCCATCTTTCTCCATCTCCCAGCTTTCCATTCTCTGACTCTAACTCTGTGTTTCCATTTCGATCTCTGGCTTCCCTTATCTATTTTTGTATCTTTTTATGCTAGACTTGAAGATCTTACTTGGTTTTGAGTCCCATATTTCTAATTACTAGGTAAATGAATAAAATA
The DNA here is from genome assembly GCF_902635505.1 of Sarcophilus harrisii. Lineage (NCBI taxonomy): Eukaryota > Metazoa > Chordata > Mammalia > Dasyuromorphia > Dasyuridae > Sarcophilus > Sarcophilus harrisii. Next base: position 95,743,155 of record NC_045431.1, read on the forward strand.
CTTAAATCTCTCAGAAACTTTCCTCAACTCTGCAATGGTAATAATAAATGTACTGTGTATCTCTTAAGAATGATGTGAAGATCAAAAGAGATAAAAAAATTAAATAGTACTTTATATACCTCAAAGTGATATAAATGCTAGTTAGTAGTAGTAGTAGCAGCAGCAGCAGCAGCAACAGCAGCAGTCACAGCAGAATAAGTAGCAGTAGTAACAGTAGTTTTGTTGTAGGATAATAATAATAGCTAACATCTATCTAGTTTTTATGATGTGCCAAGACAAAAATGGTAGGAATTTAACAGAAGTGAAAGAGATTAAAAAGTGGCAAGAATGTACAAAACAAGCATACAAGAAAGATCTTAACATCACCAATAACCATGATGGTATGGTTATTGATCAAAAGCCAAACATCCTGAAAAATGAAGTCAAGTGAACTTTAGAAAGCACTGCTAACAACAAGGCCATAGGAGGTGATGGAATTCTAGCAGGGGGATGTTTAAAACTTCAACACATGATGCTACTAAAGCATTGTAGTCAATATGTCAGCAAATTTGAAAAATATAACACTGACCACTGGATTGGAAAAAGATAGGTTTATTAACCCATTCTAAAGTAGGGCAATGCACAGAAATATTTAAATTATCAAATAATTTCATTTATTTCATAGGATGACAAGGTTATGCTAAAGATTCAACAATTTAGACTTTAGCAAAATGTAAACTGTGAAGACCGTGTATTTTAAAATCAGCCGGAGTCAGGAATTCAGGTTAGGGGAAAGTCGTCAGTCTTTATTCTCAGTGAAGAAAGATCGGAGGTGGAAGAGAATGGGTGATAGCAATGTGTGTAGCTGAGTCAAGAAGCTAGCTAGACCAGAAGCCACACGACCAGCAGCTGCTAGCATGGAACCCAGGCCAATCTCTCCCAGCTTCTCTTCCTGTCTCCCTGTCTCTACCCACCAAAATCGTCATTTCCTCTACAACACATCAGAACTTGCATGGAGAGTGGGCAGGGACCATTTTTTATCCAATCATGTATATTAATAGAGTATAGTCCAATTACTATTTAGCCTCATGTACTTGGGACCTCAGTGCATCAACTCAAACCTCAGCCCATTACAGTAAACTAAGAAAAAATAGACTGGTTCTGGAAGAAGCAGAGAATCTAAAAACAAATGACCAATATTCGGAGGATTATGGAGAAAGCAAGGCAATTAAAGAACACCTACTTGGGCTTCATTGACTACTCTAAAGCTTTTGATTATGTGGATCACTACAAAATATGGCAAGTCTTCAGAGATGGCAGTTCTAGATGATGTTACTTGTCTCCTCAGGAGACAAGTGTCTAAGAACAACAGATTGGGTTAAGATTGGAAAAATAATACAACAAGGCTGTATTTGGTCATTTGTTTTACTTATTTGCAGAGTAAACTGTGCAAAATACCAGGCTAGATGAATCAAAAGCTAGAATTAAGATTAAAATTAAGATTAAAAGAAATATCAATAATTTCAGATATGCAGACAACATCACTCACATGGAAGAAAATAAAGAGGAATTTAAAAACCTCTTGATGGGGATAAAAGAAAAGAGAGTAAAAGTTGGTTTGAAGTTTAAAAAAAAAAAAAACAATAACAACAACAAATAACCAAGATTTGTCAATGAGTCCCATCACTTTCAGGCAAATAAAAAAAAGGAGAAGAAATAGAAACAGTGTTAGAGTTTATATTATTTGATTCAAAGACCACTGAATATCAACTGCAGTTATGAAAATTTAAAACAAAACAAAACACATTTACTTCTTGGATGGAGAGCTATGACAAATTTGGACAGCATACTAAAAACGCTCTTGCCAACATCATCTTATCAACAGATGTTCACATGATCAAAGTTATGGTTTGTTTTTGTTTTTGTTTTCAGTAGCAATGTGTGACTGTTAAAAGTGGGCTATAAGGAAAGCTGAGTGCCACAGAATCAGCACTTTCTAATTGTGGGGCTGGAGAAAAATTTTGAGAATCCCTTGGACAATACGAAGATTAAATCAGTCAAAAAATTCATTCAGACTATTCATTGCAAGGTCATATGCTAAAGCTGTAGTTTATATACTTTAGCTATATAATGAGAAGATAAAACTCATTAGAAAAGACCCTGATATTAGGGGAAATTGAAGGAAAAAAGAAAAAAGGCTGTCAGAGGATGTAATGGATAGTTAGTGTAATGAAAACAATGAACATGTACTTGGTTCACACATTCCCTCTCCCTGTCCCTCTCCTTCTCCTTTCCTCCCTTTTCCTCTCTGTCTCCCTTCCTCCCTTTTCCTTTCTCCCTCCCTTCCTCTCCGCTCCCCACCGCTCTTTGACAAGAGAGTCTGTGTCTGTCTGTCTCTGTGTGTGTCTGTCTCTGTCTCTCTCTCCCTCTTTCTTGTCTCTCTCTGTCTCTCTCTCTCTCTGTCTCTCTCTCTCTTTCTCTCTCCCTCTTCCTTCTCTCTTTCTGCCTCTGTCTCTGTCTGTCTCTTTGTCTCTGTTTCTCTCTCCCTCTTTCTTTCTGTCTCTGTTTCTCTTCTCTCTCTCTTTCTCTGTCTCTGTGTGTCTGTCTGTCTGTCTCTTCTCTCTCTTTCTCTCTCTCTCTCTTTCTTGTCTCTCTCTGTCTCTGTCTCTCTTTCTGTGTGTGTCTCTCTCTGTCTCTCCTTCCCTCCCTCTTTCTTTCTCTCCCTCTTCCTTCTCTCTCTCTCTCTCTCTCTCTCTCTCTCTCTCTGTCTCTCTGTCGCTGTCTCTTTGTCTCTCTCTCTCTGTTCTCTCTCTCTTTCTTCTCTCTCTCTTTCTCTCTCCCTCTTCCTTCTCTCTGTCTGTCTGTCTCTGTCTCTTTCTCTCTCTGTGTCTGTATCTCTCTGTCTCTCTTTGTTTCTCTCTCTTCTCTCTCTCTCTGTCTCTCTATTTCTCTGTTTCTCTCTCTCTCTCTCTCTCTCTCTCTCTCTCTCTCTCTCTCTCTCTTTTTCTCTCTCCCTCTTCCTCCCTCTCTTGGCAAAGGGTCAGAAAGGGTCAGAAAAGAATGAATCACTGAACAGTGGCCAGGCACTGTGCTACATTCTCTTTAATTACAATGATTTAAATGTTACAGGGCAATTCATACAGATTATTTAATCACATATGATGCTCCTGAGAATTCTGTGGGGTTGTTAGTGTGGACATTATTGTCCTCTTTTAAAGATATGAAATCTAAAGTTTTGAAATTTAAGAGATTTGCATTTGATCCCACCACTATCAAGTGCCATAGGAAAAAATCAAACTCGGGACTTCCCTGACACTAAATCCAATATCCTAATAAGTCAGATTAACTTTTATGGATTTTGAATGAAAAATATGTGCCATTCAAAATTATAAAATATACATACCTATACAATTCCCAAGAGTGATTCCTGACTTCTCTGTATTTTCTAAAATGTAGATCGCTTTAAAATAGAATCAAGAGCCTAGAGAAACATGGAAAATAAAATCTAATCTTCATCTTATAGTTGAAGAAAGAAAGAGTCATTAAATGACTCAACGCCAAATCTAAAATATCACCATAATCTTTAAAGTTAATTTTCAAATTTTGCTAACATAGAATGTTTATCTGAATAAGAGCTAATATATAGCCAACTATTATATCATAACCACCAATACAAATCCTGGGGAGTTTTCTCTCTAAAAATCTCCTTTGATTCGAAAGAAACACCTGATACTTTATTAGATATTCTTTTACTTGGCAATTCCTAATCAGAATAGTTCCTATTCAGTAATAAAGCTGGACAGGCCTGGTATCTTATACCTGCTGTATTCTAAGGGATTCTGGCAAGCCAGCAGATCATAGTCATTAATTTCAGAAATTAGAGATCCAATAGCCTCTGATTAAGATATAAACATTTCAAGGAAGAATAAATTCTTAATTCATAGATTTTTTGAGTATTCCTTTTCCAAAAGTGACAACTTGCTCAGAGGAAGAGGTCACAAAATAAATGAAGATAGCTATAGCAGGGAAAGTGAAAGATACAATTTGCTGAATTTAGCTCTGATTATCAGGAATCATCTTGGTTTAAGCAGATACAATTTTAGTTACTGGAATAGCTTGTGGAAAAAAACTATTTTCACATATACATGATGCAACTTGTTTATCTTTAAATAAAAGAGTATTTTTTAAATTCAGAAACAAAAAGCAAAGATGCTAAAATAAAAATGCATTTAGGAAAGCAGTGAAAAACATAAAATCTGGTGAAAGTTTTCCCACCAACTAGATTATGGTTTGAATCTTGAATATGTTAATTTCTCCGGTACTCAATTTGTACATTTGTAACTTGATGGAGCCTCATCATTTTGTCAAAGATAATAAAAGACAGAAATAATCACTGGTAGGACTGTCTGAAAAGAGGCATATTAAAAATTTCCGGGTGAAGCTATGAATTGGTCCAAACATTCTGGAAAATAACTGGAAACTGTTATAGAAAACTAATTAAATTCTTTAAATCCTTTTACCCAAGGATTCCATTATTGGATACATACCTCCAAAAAGAACAAAGACTCAGGGAAAAGCTCCATATCTACCAAAATATTCACAGAAGCTCTTTTATTGTTGGCAAAATTAAAAAGAAAAAAGAAAACAAAGGAAGTACTCATTGGTGAATGAATTACCTATTATATTAATGTTTTAAAATACTATGACATATGAAATGACTATTAAGACTAACAGGAAGATTTATGAATAAATGTATAGTTAAGTCAATATAATCAGGAGAACAACATGTGTAATGTAATTTAAAAAATAACCCTTGAAATGCAGCAAATTTCTGATTAACAGCAATGGTTATTCATCATTTAGAAGGTGAAGAGTAACCATACTCTTATTCGCTTAAAAATTGTATTCGTTGGTATTATTTAACTGATTTTATTTTCTGATGTTTTATGGGAGAGTTCAACGATGTGCACTGAGAAATGACTGTGAAGTAGAAAACAATGACTAAGGAGAAAATTAAATGAATAAATAAAATGAAGGGATCTAGGTTGGGAAAATATCACAACAGGTAGGAAACTATTAAAAGAATGATGATGGAAAATCTAAAGAAAAAATATTTTAGGAGATTCCCTATAAGACTGTTAAAATACTTTCACAATCTTCACCCAACAACATAACTTTTAAGACTCAATTTCCTTCATTATTCCATTTTCTGAATACTATGATATAACGAAACTTTCCTTCTTATTGTTCTTTATATATGTCATTACATCCATCTCCAAACCTTTGTACTGTTTGTCTGATATGATTAGGATATACTGTATTTTCTCCTCAACTCTCCTCCTAGGAACCGTTACTTTCTGCAAGATGCACATCAAATGTCACCTTCTCTGAGAATCATTTCCAGATGCCTGGAGTTGCTAATTCTTTCATTGCTAAACTCTCTTGGGTTTATTTATTTATTCTATATATACTCATATATGTGCATGTTGCCTCTCCCAAAATAAAATAAATTCCTTGAGAGCAAGCACTACTTTACTTTTGCCGTTGGGTTGTCATCATCTAGTACATTGCCAAGTTTATAAGAATTTCTTTAAAAATTCATATTGAAGGATGGACAAGAGTACTGTCTCAGAGAGCACTGTCTTCAAGATCCAAAGAACAGAACAATTAATTAGTTCAAGTTATAGAGGAACTGACTGCAGGCTCAATGAAAAGTATCAGAAAATAGAATGAATTGTTTCAGTATACAGCAGGTTCTGTTTCCCTTGATGGCTTCCAACAAAGGCTAGATCACCACTTAAAGACAACTAGATAACTTAGTGGATAGAGAATGGCATCTAGATAGAGGAAAGATCTGGTTTCATATCTTTTCTCATTTAACTTATTAAATATATAGGCCTAGGCAATTCACTTAACCTCTTAAGGTTTCAGTGTTCTCATGTATATAGAGGGATAACAGCAGCACATACATCACAGAGTTCTTATGGTTGTGTGAGGATTGAATGAGATAATAGGTGTAAAAATGTTTTGCACACTAATATTATTTATGTGTATAACTCTTCTGTTCACTTGATGAGTAAGATAGATTTCTAGAGCTCCTATATATCAGTCATCTTAGAAATCATAAAGTCCAACCTCCCATTTTATAGATGAGGAAACAGAGGCCCAGAGAACTTTAAAGACTTGCCCAAATTTGCACAAGTAATAAATAACAAATATTATCAAATACTGATTTTCTAACTCCAAATTCAGCTTTCTTTCCATTATTAAACATTGACTTATTGATGATTATTAAGCTTTTGTTTTTGTTTTTTTCTTGTTTGAGGAAAAAAGAGAAAGAGAAAGAGAAAGAGAAAAAAATAAACAAATAATTCTAAATGGAATTTAGCAGTGGTTACAACACAACGGCAAATTGGAAAATGATACTTTTTATAGATGGGTGAGTCTATAAAATGACAATTTTAAAATCAAATCAAGGACAAGGAATAACTACATTTTCTCCTTCATTGAGTCTCTTTTTTAGTATCAAGTGATTTGTCTGCTTGATTTAATTGATCTTGTATCTTAGCAGCAGTTAGAAAGAATCCATGTGAAAAGGTCAACATGTCAAATGAATAGCTGCAAATTTTAACCTAATTGTTCTTCTAATAGAAAATTATTCAAGCCAATGACAGCCCTAAATGTAAATCTTAAAGAATTTCAAGATTTCTTTCTCTATCATTTCCACTCTCTTTATTGTCCTCTTTTTCTATATTGACCTATCATTTAAGCTCATACTTAACTATATTTTATTATCTTTCTGGTACCTTTTAATGACATTTTTTGTTTCTTTTCTACAATGTCTCATGAAGACTTCTTTAGGTTCCTGACAGTTTTCCTATCAAATCTTTTGAATTAGAAGATTATATATTTTAAAAAGCAAAAAAAAAAAAATGACATGATAGAGAAATGATTTTATTCTTATTTTTAAAACTCCATCACTAGGTCAGATAATGTTAACCCCTTACATTTTCCTCTTAACTAAAGGAGTTAGTGCACAGTGAATGTATCCTACTGGAATGTCTTTTAAAAATGGTAAAAAGTTATTCATCCTCACAGATCCAATGCAAACACTGATTAACAAGCAAAATCTAGCCTTGGCTTCCCCTCATCCTCCTTAGATTCTAAAAAAATACAGAGAGATTAATATTGCAAGAAAATTTTCTGTGATAATGCATAAAGCACTAAATATTTAATAATTTACCAGAAAATATAACAATACTATAATTTAATAACTGATATTTGCATGACATTTTAAGCTTGCAGAGCATTTGGCATACACAATCGCTATTAAGTCTTAGGACAATCCAAAAGAACAAAAATTACTTCTTATAAGAAAATAAGAAATATTACTTATTTCTATTTTAAAGGTGAAGAAACTGAGGCTAGTTAACTTTTGCCGAAGTCACACAACTTAAATGTCAGAAGGATTTTAATCTAGTTTGCTCTACTCAAAGAACCAAACAATATTTATTATGCCATACAGTCTTTCATATTATCAAAAATATAATGACATAACCTAGATTTGTTTCTTGAATTTACATTTTATATTTTATTGCACAAAATTATAACTAGAACATTTTCTATGATATATAATCATGACTATTTTTGAAGTTAAGCAGATTAGCTGAGCGGGAGAAAGGACTGTAACACTTCCATATGTCTTAATGAGCCATACATCTCACTTGAAAATTATCCCACCAGAGAAGTGTGGCTATTTACAAATGCAGCACAAACATTTCCTTGTTTTCCTTTCAGTTAATGATAATTTTTATTTAAAAAAAAGTTCATTTTGATGTTACTTTGTTATTAAAGGAATGCATTCCCAAAACACTTAAAATAATATTACCATTTCTGAAAAAGACCAGTTAATGTTAAAATGAAATAGTAACCACAATATGTTTTAATAAAGTCTTCCTTTTTGTGATTTTTCTGTTTTATGATTGCTTATGTAGCATTTTCATCCTTAAAATGAATGTCAATGAATCGTTCAGAGTACCAGCTGTCATCCTAGTTAAATCTTAAATAGACAAATTACTCATATTTCATGTACCAGTTATTCTTGAAGCTTCATCAAAGTGGCATTACTTCCTGTTTTACAAGTAGAATACATTTTTCCCTTCCTTCTGAAAGAGGGAGATTTGTATCCCAGTTCTCAAGGAGAAGATCCTTATTCCTCTTACATCATTAAGTTGTTATATGTCCTTAAATTCTCCTAAAACAACTCTTTTTTCTGTGTTGCAAAAAAAGTACACATTGTGCTTCCTGATATCCCAAAGATCCCTAGAACATTTACAGAAAAATGATAAGGGCATTTCTGGTTCTAAAAAGAACTAACTTGATATACTGGATCTTTCCCTCTTAAAGATCTACATTCAAATCTTGCATCAAACAAGAGTTTTGTGATTTTTAGTTATGTTTCTTCACTTCTCTTAGCCTCAGTTTTCTCATATGAAAATGAATATTATATTATCTCTGAGAAAGCATATTAAAATTTCCTTTTTAGAAAAACTGAAAATATTAAGATTAAAGTTTCTTCTAAAGTCCTTTCCAAAATTCTTGGAAATGTCCTTTAAATAAAAAAAATGTTTCCCCCCTTAAGGAAAAAGGATTAAAGGAAGCATATAACTTTTTATAAAAGAATAGCTCTTGTCTTTTTTCTTTTCTTTTACATAACTGCTTTCCTACCCTTGAAGTGATTTGCTTATTTTTAAGGGAATTCTCTTCAGTACTGAGTTTACTAGAAATAATTGGCTAGCTAGTACTCATCATTTAGAAAGGATTAAGACATCAATGGAAGGAAAGTATTTCCTTTGTTTAACTCCTATATCCAAGGGATTAGTATTCTGAAAATGGGATTGTTACTTGGTTTCTTTACTCTAGGATTTTAACTTAAAATGTATCTTAAGACATCCTTTTCACATTCACTATTTCTTTAAATGTTATTTGAAATCTTTTGGGGTCATAGATCATCAGGTAAAAAGATCTTGGATGCTGAGGAAGTTGAACATTCCTCCAATATAAAGAGGCTTGGATAGATATAAATGTCATAATAATAGTATTATTCCTGGCAAACTTGAATCTAAATCAGAATACAATGTTAATATTAATATTTTCCCATATGTGCATTGATAACTTGGTGCCTCAAATTAGATTTTGAATTCCAAGCGTTTTACAAAATTTAATGTGCTTTTTTAATGCAAGCAATTATCAATATTGGTTCAAATATTCAACTGATCTCATCATTCATGTGAATTTCCTTTCAAAGCTAGAGAAGGGATCCTTTCCTTAATTGCTCATCCATATTTCCCTACAAACTATTTTAGCCTGATATAAAACTTGTTTGCTTTCTCTTAGCACCTAATGAACTAGAAGTAAAATACAGTTTTTTCAATTATTTACTTTTTACATCCTTTTTTTCAGATTTTTCTTCATGGTTCCATATTTAGTATGTGTTGCATATTGCTCATAGATCCATTCATTTCAAATTTCATCCTTATGTCTAATTCATAATTATCCATCACCAAAAGAAAAATGTTTTTATTAAAATATATTCCATTGTTTCAAAGCCATTATAAGAACTTTGGTGTTCCTTTAAAGTATTGGGTCATTCTTATTTCCCTGCTTAATTAAGTCAAATTTACTGTCCATTTTTAGTGTCTTTATACAGATACATTAAGGAATAATCCTTATTGGTGATCTATCTAACTGTATGCCATAATTTAAAGGAAAAATATTTTCCAAATGCAATTTTCTTTCCACTGTTACAAACTATGCTCCACAAATATGCAAGCTGATGGAACATGAAAAATCTCTCCTCATTTTTCTATCTCCTGAATCCATCTCAAGTTTGTCTATTGTATTGGATTTTCTCAATCACAGTTGCTGGAATTTTTGTTAAGCTTATATTATTACTTAAGAGTTTAAAATATTTGTTTTAAAGTGTATCTGTTAGTATTTACATTCTTAATTTTGATTTCTTGCCCTCATTCACAGAATATCTCCCAAATCTCCCCAAAATACCTGGAGCCTGTGCCTCTAAAACACAAAACCAGTTTTCAGTAAGCAAATAAGTATACTTTTTAAAAAAATCCTTTTTATTTTATTTCACTTCCAAATTCTCTTCTTCCCTTCTCCCACCAGGGCAGCTAAATGAAGAGTGCCAAGCTTGGAATCAGAAAACTCATCTTCTACTGAATGACATTCAGTAAATCACTTAACCCTGTATGGCTCAATCCTCATTTGCAAAATGAACTAGAAAAGGCAATTGGGATCTTTGCTAAAAAACAAACAAAACAAAAACCAAACAAACAAGCAAACAAACAAACAAACAAACAAAAACAACCACCACCACAACAAATGATGTTAAAAAGAGTCAGACATGGATGAAATTCTTCCCTCACCTGCCCCCATTGTACTTATTTTAGTGTCTTGTTTTTCTTACCTCCTCAAAGCATACAATGAGAAAAACTTTGGAGTACTTGTATGAACTGATACAAAAGGGAAGTGAGAAGAACCAAGAAAACAATTTATACAATAACAACAATATCATAAAGATAATCAATTTCTAACTTAGGAAATCAACATAATGACCCACCACAATCCTATGAAATTATGATGAAATGTACTAACTACATTTATAAATTGCTGATGGACTTGAGTACAGACAAAAGTGTATTTTCCTTTCTTTTCCTTTCTTCCATTGTATCATGTGAGAATTAATCTACATAAATATTTTTATTTGTAATGGGTTTCATTTTTTTGGTTTCATTTTTTTCTGAAACCATCTCCCTCATTCTTTTATTTTTATATCATGATAGCATTCTAATACATTTTTCTGTCATTCCTCAATTGATAGGAATCTCTTTAGTTTCCAATTCTTTGCTGGCATGAAACATCTGTTATAAATATTTTGTATATGAGGTTTTTTCCTCTTTTTGATCTCTTTCAGATATGTCCTTTGTAGCATTAATACTGGGTTGAAGGGTACTCCTAAGTTTCTAGCTTTCTAAGAATAATTCCAAGTTGCCTTTCATATAAACAAGATAAATTCACAAGCTCTCTAACATTGCAATAAGTTAAATAACTTTAACAAACAAACTAATTAATATATGCAAAACCTTGTGTTTTAGAAATGGAAATATGATGCCAAGACTAAGATAGCCCTTTCCTCCCATGGAACTCCACTTATATAAAATCTGAATCTTTAAACTGAAATAGTTTTCTGCTAAGTATTTATTGCTATACCTCTCATAGCATTAGCCTTTATCTGCAGCAGTTAAATTTATTTAGTATATTTATTATTTCCTTTTCTAGTCTATAAGTAACTTACAAGGTGGAAAAATGTTTATTTTTAACTCATTTCCCCACAGATCTCTACTATATTGTCTTATATACATATATTTGTTCCATGAACAATTATCAGAATATTTGTATTTCCACAGCAATTAGCTGGGTGAAGAATATCAGTGCTAGAAATGAATTCTTCCCTCTTTGCTTTTCCTAAAAGAAGGAAGAATGTCATCACTTCCAAAGCAAAATTCTTCAAAGGGTAAAATATTCTTCCTCTCACTGTAATGGTCAAATTGCTGTGTAATTCAGCACCCACATCATTTCTTGCTCACCTATTTAAGTTGTTATAAGTCTCAAATCTCTACCCACACCAATTCATTATTACACAGAACTGACAATGTAATTTTCCTAAAGTCTAATCTGACTATTTTTACTCCCCTATTCAATAAACTCCAGTAGCTCCTTATTGCACATCAAGGATCAAAAATAAATTTCTCTAAGGTTCTCTAAGGTTCACAAATGAACCAACCTATCTTTTTTACTCTTCAACTACACTATAATTCAGTCAAATTCATTTTTAATCATACAACTTCATAAAATCTCTCAGCTTCTATACTAACTATTGAGATGATTAAAAAGTCCAAGAAACAGTTTCTGAATAATTAATAATAAATTTATTAATTATGTCAGCAAATAATCAATAAATTGAGGTCAATTATTCTTCATAACAAAAGACTCACAAGGAGGTCCTCTCTGATTGTTAACAATTGGTTGATTAGTGGATTAGTTGTCCATTGTTCTTCAAGAAGACTAAAATGATATCACAGTGTTAGAATAAAGTTGATGTGTCTCATTGTGTCTGATCAGAGGAATATAAACTCAGAATGCTCTGCCATAGGTCAGACACACAAATACTCCCTATGAACAATTGGGATGGATTCTCCAATTTTGAACATCTTGCAAATGTGCATTTCTGTCAACCTAATTTAATTCTACTTTGCTCATAGAGCCCAGCACCTTCTCTGATGAGGACATGCCATGTTAGGCTCCCATGTCATACAATCAGTTCTTAAGTTCTTAAGAGATACAATGAGAGTGTCCTTCTTTCACTTTCATGACCACCTTGTGGGTGCTTGCCCTGTATACATTCTCCATAAAATAATCTTTTTGGCAAGCATACATTTGGCATTCAATGTTGCCAGCCCAACAGAGTCACACTCTCCACAATAGTTTGAATGCTTGGCAGTTTAGCTCAAGAAAGCATCTTAACCTGCTAGGTGATCTTTAGAATCCTCCTTAGACAATTCAAAGGGAAGCAATTCAGTTTCCTGGCATGACACTGGTATACCAGTCCAAGTTTCACAGGCATACAACAATGTCAACACGATGGCTCTGTAGACCTTCAGTTTGATATTCAGACTAATACCTCTCCTCACCCATACTTTCCTTCAGAGCCTCCCCAAAACTGAGGTAGCTCTGGCAATGGGTATGTCAGCTTCATTATCAATATGGACATCCCTGGGAAGTATACTGCCAAGGTAAGTTCACTTATCCAAAACATTCAAAACTTCTTCATTTGCACTAACAAATGGTTCTATATATGGTGAAGTGGTGCTGGCTGATGAGGTACCTATCTTTTCTTAGTATTAATTATTAGACCAAAATTAGCACAAGAAGCAGTTTTAGAGGCTGCACTGAGTGCACAATCATCTGTAAACAAACAAGAAAAAAATCACACACAACACTCCTTCCATTTTAATTTTGGCTTGTAGTCTTTTTTGTTTGTTTGTTTGCAGAAAGTTAACAATTAATGAGGGAGTGAACATATTAATAGAAGAAAACAAAAAGTCTTCAGTTCTTCCTGCTAAGGATATAGCTGGAAGAGAATCTGCTGCCTGCAGCTATCTGGACTAAGGGAGCTATTCCACTCGGACCACTTAAATTATTGAATAGTGAGCCAGAATTCACCTAGACTAGATTCTCTTTACCCTTTAATCCGAAATAAGCTGTCCTAATTAGGCAAAATTCCACCCAAGATTGAGAAGATTACCTCATTGTTAGTCCTATCCTTCCCAAGGATTAGGCTTTAAATAAGAAAGTAAAAAGAGAGGGGGGAAAAAAAACAATTATAATCATTAACCTATTAATAATTGACTAATAATAATTCAGAAGAGGATTTTTGCATCCCATACCATCCCTAGTGTCTTTCATTGCCCAGAAGGAGAATAAGAATGTTGTCCTAGGTTCAAAGTGGTCTTTGTCTGAAGAGCTAATGGATCTGCTTGTTCAAACTAATCATAGATAACAGTTCAAGGCCAAATTTGCTACACCAGAAAAAATGCTGACAAGTCAAAGGACTTAGTTTGGACAGAATTCCTATGCCAAGACAACCCCTTTTCCTTTTACTATTAGGGGACACCCCATTTTCCAGAGTTAAGACCAAGCAATCAAGTTTGGCATGCCCAAATTTTTTTTATTCATCCATTGGATTTACATGTCTGCAACTAAATCACATTGCTCAGGCAATCATCAAGAGGCTCAGACATGAAACCCTACTATGAATACATGTTTTTGTCATTAGGCAACCTTACTTTACTGTTTCTGTTAGATCACACCAATGTTGCTAAGTCACCAAGTTTAGCCTCAGTGCCACGGTCACTTGCCAAAGAGGACCCATGTGTATAGTTTCCCTCCTTCATTGGAATATTACTTATAATCATTGTTAGTTGTTTAGTTTTGATTCTTATTTTATTTTATTTTTCAGAGTTAACTGTGGTGGCAAAAATCTATATGTGCTGTTTAGTCTTTTTAGAGTTATCAGCAGTTGTATAATCTGTGTGACTCTTTGGTCATTTGTTTTCAGAGTTGACAGTTTCATATATACAATGAGGAAGTTATTTAACTTCTTAATTAATTTTTCCTCTGGGACTCATTTCATTTCTACAGTGAGATCACTATGACAGGAAGGAAGGTAGCGGAAGAGGTGAAGTGATGGGCCTAAAGTCAAGAAGTATTTGGTTTAAATCTAGCCTCTGATACATATTAGTTATGTGATGTTAGACAAATAATTTATTATTTGCTTTGTTCTGCATGAACTTTCTCTTGTTGATCTTTTGATTTTAGAATTAAAAGGAAATCTGATATAAATATAAAGAGTTAGATTTAGCTTAAGTTGATAAGTTCAGCAGGAAATAAGCAAGAAATCAAAACTCTAGAATTTAGGACAAGGGCAGAGACCAATCAGTCAAATGGAAAGCAATGCACATCCACATAGATTTTGATCATCTATTTTATTTGGTAAAGGTCCATTATACAGAATATGCCATAATCTGATGGCATTTGAAGTGGATCTCAAAGGGAGGCTAAGATTCCAACAGAGGAGAAGAGAGGGAAAGATATTCAAGAAAGATAAACAAAGGCATAGGAAGGAAAAATTGATGCCCCATTCATGGAGTGGTTTAGTTTAATTCAGTTATTAAGTACATATAATACCCCTTCTGGGCTACCTTCCAAAAAGAAAACTCATAAATTATCATGCTGGTTCCCCTTCACTTCTTGGACTATTCACAATAGTCAATGGATTAATAACTTTATTTACACACACATACACACAATTGTGTGTAAGTATATGTATATGTATATAGTGTGTGTATACACATACATATATATGCACATACATAAACATATATAGATATAGATATTCCTACCTACTGAGCCCCTACCACTAGTCAGCCAGTAGGCACAATTAGATCAAAGTAAAGGCATTTATTAAGATTGGCATAATTTGATTATCCCTTCAATCTTCCATAAAGGCATCATTCTGAAGTCAGAAAATTAGATACAAATTTGGTAACGAGGCATACATGCACATATAAATACATACAAATATATAGGGAATGCATGTTTCTAAGAACTCAAATTTCTGTAATACACAGCCCACAGCTTTCTTGCTTCATGGAGAAGTCATGATTACTTCCTCCTAATACAGTACCTCTTTTCGGTTACTCCACTCAGTTCCTAAAATTTGATCCATTCTTTAGTGCAACTCTAAATGTTTAGGACTAGTTGTTTCTTGAATCTATACTTGACTTTCTCTCAAAAACAATTATACCTGAAACTTGTCTAGAATCCTACTTCTATCTATGTATCTCCATAGAAAATGAATGTCTACATTTCTGACTGAATTCATCTAAATTATGGTACAAATTATATTGAATTCTCAAACTATCTCACGGAGGTGCCAAATTTATCTTGTAAAGGCCTCCAGGGCCAAGGCCCTTTTCCACTTCACCCAATATTTAACCACCCATTAAATTCAAAACTTCATGAAGAGTAAAGACTCATTTTATTGAGTTTGTGACTCATTAATGTTATCATTAAGTAACTTCTGAAATTTTCCTGTTATTTTATACAAGGAATTCCAACAAAGGCAAGGAGGGGAAGCACAAAATCACCTCCTAAATATATAGACTATATAGTTAGCTACCTCAAGCATTGGTTAAGTTTTAACTATCCATTAGGTGTTGTAGTTATTTGAAGCAAAGTAAAGTCATCTAAAGCTGAAATGGAAAACTAGAACCAGATTATTATGGCCCTGAATACCAAATTGAGCAACTGTTACTTCAGTAGTATTTAATGAGAAACTATTGAAGATTTTTAAGCTAAGGGATGCTTTATTCATAAATGTATATTATATGTGAGAATAAGAGGGTAAAAGCATAGGCAGATGGGCTAAAATGGATAGAAAAAAAGGTAGGGAGATAATTAAGAAGGTATTTCAATGATTAAAAAAAAATTATGAGGTCTGAGAATGGTTTTGACAATGGAAAGAAACAAAAGCTGTTTCTTCTTCTTCTATTGTTTTAATGTATTTAGTATTTTCCCCCCAGTTACATGTAAAAATAATTTTCACATTTGTTTTTACAATTTTAAGTTCCAAATTCTTTCCCTTTCTCCTTTACTAGCCCTCCTCATTAAGAAAGTAAACAATTTGATATAGGTGTAATCATGTAATCATGCAAAACATTTCCAAAATAGTCATGTTGTAAAAGAAAACCTAGACTCCCCCCCAAAAAATCAAGCAACAAACAAAAAAATCAACAACCTCAAGAAAAATTTTTTTAAAGTATACTTCAATATGCATTCAAATATCATTAGTTCTTTGTCAGGGGATGGATAGCATTTTTCATCATAAATCCATCACTAATGAGCAGAACCAAGAGATCATTATATACTTCAACAATGATACTGTATGAGGATGTATTCTGATGGAAGTGGATTTCTTCGACAAAGAGAAGATCTAACTCAGTTCCAAATGATCAGTGATGGACAGAAGCAGCTACACCCAAAGAAAGAACACTGGGAAATGAATGTAAACTGTTTGCATTTTGGTTTTTCTTCCCAGGTTGTTTCTATCTTCTGAATCTAATTCTTCCTGTGCAATAAGAGAACTGTTTGGTTCTGCATACATATATTGTATCTAGGAAATACTGGGACATATTTAACACATATAGGACTGTTTGCCATCTGGGGGAGGGGGTGGAGGGAGAGAGGGGAAAAATCGGAACAGAAGTGAGTGCAAGGGATAATGTTGTAAAAAATTACCCAGGCACGGGTTCTGTCAATAAAAAGTTATTATAAAAAAAAAAAAGTCCATCACTGATGGCTGGGACCATTTTATGATTGAGAATAGCAAAGTTATTCACAGCAAATAATCTTAAAATATTGCTATTACTTTATACACACTATATTTTACTTTGCATGAATTCATGGAATTAGTTCCAGGTTTTTCTGGGAGCATCCTGCTTGTCATTTCTCATATCACAATAATATTCTATTACAATCACAAAGTACAGTTTGTTCAGTCATTTCCCAGTTGATGGGCATCCTCTCAATTTCCATTTCTTTCTCCCAGAAACTAGCTTCCATGAATATTTTTGTACATATAGATCCTTTTAATTTTTTTTTATCTCTTTTGGAATACTTACTTACTAGTGATATTGCTAGATCAAAGAGAAAGCATGGTTTTATAGCTTTTTGGACATAGTAAGGACGTCATCTTCTTCTTAAAACATGCTATTTTATCTTATTTATTCCTTATTATTTTTCTCTAAGTTCTAAAGCCACAAATTCTGTTAAAAGGCCAGTAAAAGGGATTTCATTTAGTTGCAGTGATAGTAGTTTATAAAAACTGAGACTCAAAGCTTAACATAGGAAAAGCCTTTTCAAAATCTTGCTTAAAGTGAACATTTATTCCTTGAAACTGGTACTATTTAACAAAATCCATAGTTGTGGTATCTGAATCTTTATCCATACTATTGGTATCTACTGAACTGACAGAATGGAATCTTTCTGATCTCTCCAACTAAAAATGCTTCACCTCTGCTTCCTCATTAATCACATCTACTTAAGAAGATATTGTTGACTAATACTATAAAGTAGCAGAATATGTTGAAAGTCATATTGATTATTAGATCATATGAAATACACTCAACCCTAAGAAATCCCCATACAAAGTAAAACTAAAGGCATCTGCATATGCAGGAAAACATGAAAAATATTACAGAAAATATGTGGATTTCCTTGGTCAGACCCACGGCTGAAATATTTTGTTCATTTCTGGACACCATATTTTGTGTAGGACAGTCACAGTAACCACCTTCTGAGATAATGATGGGACTTGAGTGCATTTTATATGAAAAAGCAGTTAAAAAGAATGAGGATTGCTTGGTCTGGAAAAGCATAAAAATAGAGAGCAGATACGATTGTATTTAATGGACTATCAAGTGGAAAATAAAGTTATACTTCTTCTGTTTGGTCCACAGCACTTGAACTAGATTCCTGAACCAATAATAATGGTCTACAAAGAGGTAAATTTAGGTGTGATACACTAAGAAGAGTGGGGGAAGCCATCTTAAGCTTTGTATTTGTATTTGTATTTGACAGTCTTGGGAAGTTGTGGGATGTTGAAGGAAAGTTACATGATTATTTGTCTGTTGTTTTGTACTTGTACTCTCTTAAATGTGGTTTGGACTGGATGGCCACTGAAGTCTCCTGTGCTAAAACTCCATATGGTAAAATGTCTACAGAGAAATGTCATTGTCCACAAAACAGCATAGTAACTGCTATTCTTTTTTGGTATGACAGGAAAAATGTATCTAGCATTTCGTTTGAACAACACATAGCCATAAAGATCATTGCCAATATCTATAACAGCTCCTGAAAATTGAGGACAGTATCATTGAGGACTCACAGTATAAGGCAGGGTCATAAAATGATCACTTGTTATCTAAATTACATATAATTTGGGGAAATCAACAGTATTGAATCATAAAAAAATTTCTCATAAAAATATATCTTAGACTTTATGTTGAAGTACCTAGCAACTGCTTATATCTTACACTGAAAAGACTTTAGAAAACTTTCATTCTAGTCTTACTTAAAATTACTTTCAGAGCCCAAAAATAAATGTTTGTAAAAGTTAGCCCAAAGGAACAAGAGGGAGAAAATGTTAAGATTTACACTTTATCCAAATAAATCTATATAAATACTAATTGATGACAAAGTAGTGTAAAATAGTGGAATAAGTCTTAATTGAAGAGGCAGAGCACCCTGGTCTTCATCTTCTTAACATACTGCATGTCTATTATATGACTTTGGGCAACTCAAATATCATGCCTGAGTCTCAATTTTATAACCTTTAAAATAAGGAGGTTGGAAGAGGACTTTTAAGTAGATCTGGCCTTGGTCTAAATTTATGATACTAAATGATCCATTAAATGATTTCTACCTGGAGTCCTACAAGGTTCAAAAATACTCAAATATTTCTTTAATAAACCTATATGGGTATGGATACAGATATAAATATATATGAACACATATATAAATATGGATATAGATATATTTGGATATATAGACATGGGTATATAGATATATAGATACACACACACACACACACACACACACACATATATATATGTAGATACAGATATCTATGGTAGATTTGTAAACATACATAAATATCTGAGTATTTCTGTCAGTTAAATATATAAGTATGTAGTTAATACATAAAATAAAAGACTATTTTAGTGTTCAGGGACAGATAGCACCTGCCTCATTAGCTAACTGAATTTTAATAAGGCATTTTCTAAATGTAGTTATGTTTTAGGAAATGTAATTTGAAATGTAGTCATAACCAAATCTATGTCCTAATGAGCTATATTATCATAGAGTCCTGCTGTATCTCTCAGGAATCACTGTTCTGACACATGAAAGCATCATTTGTAATATGTGAAAATATCATTACAAATAAGAACTCCCCAAAATAAGTCTCCTTTCAGCAATATCCCCACTATCTGAGAGTATCCTGATTGGAGCAAAGGTAAATTTCTAACATGAGATATTAGAAATGCTATTTTCACTTTATAGGAGGATCTAATCTCATGGGATTCTGGGTGTCTCTTATTGCATAGCTTGTTTGCATATTGATTTTTGAAAGAATTTTTTTACTGTATTATCAATCAATCCTCAACTCAGCTTATTATTTGACTGATAAATAACATAAGGTAAACCTATAAGCTTATCTACATCTCATAAAATATTTTAAAATGTATATAAATAAAAGGATATGAGAAGTATCCAAATGTAGTAAATCTTACTTTTCAATACACAGATAAAATGTTCACTCTTAAAAAAGGAAATACCCATTTTTAGAAATCCTTTCAATTTTTGGCAATGCTCCTTGATACATCTCTTTCTCCTCCTCTTTTTTTCTTTCTTCTCCTTCTCTTCTTCCTCTTTTTCCCTCTATTTCCCATTGTCATCCTTCTCTTCCTCCTCTTCTTCTTACCTTTCTGTTTTCTCTTTTCCTTTCTCCCCCTCTTCCTTTTCTTTTTTCCTTTTCCCCTTCAATTCTTTTCTTTCTGTCTCCTCCTTTTTCCCATTCTCTTCTTCCTTCTCCTTCTTCTCTTCTTCTTCCTACCCCTTCTCTTCCTCCTCTCCTTCTTTTCCCTTTTCTTCCTTCTTTGAGATTAAAATATTTCCTTCTGTATATTCTATCAAATTGTCCTAATTTTTGATAGCATATTCAGATATTTTAAAAAGAAATATTAATGACCAGGAAAATAATTTATAAAATAACAGCAACATATTAAGAATGGTGACTTAGCTATGCCAAACCTAAAACTATATTATAAAGCAGCACTTATCCACATATTAAAACCATATGGTGCTGGCTAAGAAATAGAATGCTAAATTATTGGAATAGATTAGATACACATGACATAACAATCAAAACCTATAGTAATCTAGTATTTGATAAAACTTCAAACTCTAGCTTTTAGAATAAAAACTCACTATTTGACAAAAATTTTTGGGAAAATTAGAAAATAATGTCACAAGCTTGGCATAGACTTATATCTCATACCCCATGCCAAAATAAGGTCAAAATAGATATATGATTTGAGCATATAGGATGATATCATAAATAGGAGAGCAAGGAATAATTTACCTATCAGATCTTTGGAAAAGGCAGAAATTTATATGCAAAGAAGAACTAGAGAACATTATGAAATGCAAAATGGGAAACTTTTATTACATACAATTAAACTTTTTGCATAAAATAAAACCAAAAGAAAAATATTAAAGGGGAAGTACAAAGCTGGGAAAAATTCTTTACCCCCAGTGTTTCTGATAAAGGTCTCATTTCTAAAAAAATAAAGAAAAAACTGTGTCAAATTTGTAAGTATACAAGTCATTCCCCATTTGATAAATTATCAAAAGGATGTTAATGGACAATTTTCAGATGATGAAATTAGAACCATTTGTAATCATATGAAAAAAATGCTCTAAATCGCTATTGATTAGAGAAATGCAAATTAAAACAACTCTGAGGTACCACCTCATACCCCTGATATTGGCTAAGATGCCAGGAAAAGATAATAATAAATGTCGGGGAGGGGATATGGGAAACTTGGGACACTAATGCATTGTTGGTGGAGTTGTGAAATTATTCAACCAATTCTGGAAAGCAATTTGTAATTATCCCCAAAGATCTATAAAACTATGCATAACTGACCCAGCAGTACCATTATTGGGTCTATATCCCAAGGAAATCATAAAGGATGGAAAGGATCCACATATGCAAAAAATGTTTATAGCAGTTCTTTCTGTGGTAGCAAAGAACTGGAAAATGAGTAGATTCCCATGAATTTTTTTTTTCATTGAAGAAGAGGCAGATAAAATAAGTACTTTTCATTTATACAAAAAAAAAAGTCCAAAGTGGGGGAAGCACTTCATCTATTATGGAAAATTATAGCTTTATAAACAAGACTTTTGGCTTTTGGCTTTTGGCTATTTGGCTATTAATTTATACCAATATATCAAAATATTGCATATTTTTTATTACCCATTAAATAATGAACACTAAATAATTGTGAAATAATACCCTGATAGTGGTAGAGGAAATTAATTTTTCTTTAAAAACATTTGAAATTTCAAATAAGATATTAGAAGTAAATATATGATTATTTGAGTTCCCAGTGTTTTAGTAGATTAAAGGAGAGGGTTTAGTAAAAGCTCACCTTAGTAAGCACATATTATATGAAAAGTATTGTGCTAAGTTCTGAGGAAGACATGGCTAAATAAGACTTCATTCCTGTTCTAAAGGAGTTTACAATCAATAAACATTTATTAAGTACTTATTATTACCTGCCAGGCACAGTGCAAGTTCTGGGGATACAGGATAAGAAAAAGACATTCTACTCAAAGACTACAATCCAATAGGGGAGAAAATATGCAAACACATATAGATATTGAAATAGAGACACATATAAATAGAACTGATAGGGGTTGAGGAAGTCTTCTGTTTTAAGGTGGGATTTTAATTGAGATTTAAAGAAGCAAGAGAGGTCAACAATTAAAACAGAGGAGGGAAAACATTCCAGACACTGGGGGAAATGTTCATAGCCAAGAGATAGAATGTTTTGCTCCCAGGACAGTCAGGATGCCAGTGTGACCAGACTGAAATATATATATATATGATAGGAAGTAAGATGGAAGAAGTTTGGAAAGGTAGAAGAGGCTGGGTTATGAAGTGCTTTGAATGTCAGATTATTTTTTATAATTCAATAGGGTACAATTAGAGTAAATTGAGTAGAGCTGGGGGTAAGATGGGTAAACCTGAGTTTTAGAAAATTAATCTTAATGGCTAGAGAAAATATTGGAGTAGGGAAAGATGTGCGGCAGGTAGACTCACAAGAAGACTATTACAATAATTCAGGCATGAGGTGATGAGGACTATATGAGAGTGATGGCAGTGTCAGAGGAGAAAACAGGGTGTATTTGAGAAATATTACAAAGTCAAAATTCATAGGCCTTGGCAACAGACTGAATATGGGTTATGGATGGGGGAAAGGAGTAATGTGAGAGAGAGTAGGAAAACTATATTATAAGCTTGAGGAACTATCAAGGTACACAACAGGGAAAGTAGGAGAGGAGAAGAATTGAGGGAGAAAGACTGTGAATTCTTTTCAGACATATTGAGTTTAAAATGTCTACTACACCTCCAATTTGAAATGTCTGAAAGTCAAATGAAAATTGTAAATTGAAGGTCAGCAGAAAATTTGAGGAGCAAGAAAAGTAGATTCAAGAATCATCAGCAAGAAGATAAAAAAATTACGTCCACTGGAATTAATTAGATCATCAAGCCAAGTATGACAAAGGGAGAAGAGTAGAGGTCCCTGGAGATAGAATTTGAAGGAGAGAGTGATTAACAGTATCAAAGAATGAGTATTAGAAAAAAAGTAATTGGATTTGGCAACTAAAACATCATTAGAGGTAGCACTTTTGGTAGAATGATAAAGTCAGAAGTCAAGTTGTAAGTGGTTAAGTAGAGAAAGGAAAGAAAGTGAAAATACATATTTTAGATGATCTTTTAAAGAAGTTTAACTATAGGTCATTGGTTGGCATGGAAGGATCAAGTGAGGCTTATTGTTTATATTTTTTTCAGGATGAAGAAGCCTTGGGCAGTAGAGAATGAGCCATTATACAGAGAGAGATTGAAAACGACTGAAAGTGGGTATGACAGAAGAGAGAATCATTTGGAGGAGACTGGATAAAATAGGATCATTTGAACAAGTAGAAGGGTTAACCTTGAGGAGTAAGGTCACTTCATCATGTGAGACAGGAGGAAATAGCGGTAGAATTAATTTGAAAGAAAAAAAAATGAACAGGGAAGAAGAAGGAGTTCAAGGTGAATGACCTCATTTTTTCCCATAAAATATGAGGCAAGATTCTAGTTACTGAAATAGTTCCTATACTACTATATAACTGTAATAGTAACAATAAAGAACATGAAACTACCAAAACACAAAGTGTTACTAGGTTGATGGGAATGAATTTTTGCAACTAGAAAATAAGTATTACTTTTATTTTTTTATTCAAAATTTTATTGAATAATTAATATAAATTCAGTAGTGTACCAAATACTAGGATATTTCCTTCCCTCCATCTATCCTCTCAGCTTTGAGTAACTGAAGAAAATAAAAACTATCTATCCCATTCATGAAGGCCAATGAGGTCTGTGCCTAAAAAAGGCCGGAATAGAGAATCTAGAAATTGCAATGAAAAAAAAAAAAAAGCTGGGAATATTAGATATGGTCTCTATATGCACTGGAAGAAAATACAGAAAGAAAGGAGAACACTTAAAGCAAATATACAACTTAATTGATAAGCTACTCTAGGCTTTGCTAGAACTCTATGGGTTCTGCAGGGAATGTAGAGAACCATAAGGAATTGCAAAAAGTTAAAGAGAGAATGAAAACACCTCCCATCTTATCTTTGCCAGAGATTTGAAAAAAGCCCAAAAACAAACCCTGCAAAAATTCAATTAGCAAAGGTAGTATTTGTGGGTTTCCACCAAAGGAGCCTTTCTATTCAGAATGATTCAAAGGCTTTATCTACATTGTTAAACATGTGTGATTAACTGTATCCTATTCAAGAAACTCCTTTTCTCTCTTCTCAATAAAATATTCTTCCTTAATATCCTAACCTATTTTCTTACAAGTAGAGATTCCATATTGATATACTATAGAGAAGAATTCCAACTAATCAAGAAAATAAAAAATAAAACAAACCAATAACAGCAACAAAAACCTCCCAAAGTAAACTAAAGCCTCCTGGGTCATGAGAACCTCTAAAGAAGGGGTAATAACAAAAGTAACCCAATATTTTCACAATAAGAAAGGACTATATATTGTTGGGAATAAAAGGACTGCTACTGTTGAGCTTCCTAAGTGGAAAATACTTAAGGTAAAAGCAGTAAAGGATATTCACAAACCAACCACAATCTTTCTCAAGCAGCTTTACCATTGTGGAGAAGAAGTATTGTTTAAATTACCTATATAAATTTTTATTCTAGGGAAATGGGAAACCAATCTGAATTCTGTCCTCTCTTTTACTGAATAGTCCTTGCCTCCCAAAAAAACTTTAAAAGCTTACAAAGATTTATATTGATTAAAAGTGCTCAATCAAAAAGGAAAAACATGTTGCAGGACCTATTAGTGAAGTCATGATTTCTTTAACCTAATAGAAATGCTAAAAACAAACAAAGAAAATTCTGTTAACTATTTCAAATTTGCTTCTTCCTTTTTACTTCTCTGTTATTACCAGAAATATTTTAAATTAGAGAATAAATATGTCAGGTAAGTGGCCTAAAGGGCAAGAAAATAATGTTGGCAAATTGCTTAGCAGGTGACCATGGCTTTCTTAATAGAGGGCTATAAGGTCGGGGCAATGATAAGTGATAACACTTTGAATAAAATGAGAGGAGAAAAAAGAATTTACACCAAAATTTTCCACACCTCAACTCCATAGCAGAGGTCAGGCAAAATGAAGTTACTAAGAATAAATTACAGAAAGCTGTTGATGATTCACGTGTCTGACTTTTTAAACATTTATCCACTATTTGCCTTCTAATGTTTTCAGTCAGTCATTTCACCCTGACTTAAGAATGAAAAACAATAATTTCATGCTAAAAATCAAAAGGGTTCATTAAGCTATATGTGCAAATAGTTCAGGACCATGGCTTATTATTCCAGAAAAACTAGGAAATGGAGATGGCTTTGAGCATCCATAATTATAATTTTCTTACTTTCTTTTGGATATGAAAAGTGGTTCAGTATAAGAACTCTATTTTTTTCTTTGCTTGCTCTGATTTGTTTGAAGTGTGTGTGTAGAGGAAGGCAACAAAGCATTTTAAAGAAAAAGACATTTGTCAATGATTTAAAGAAGGATCAATATTGCAAAGCAGATTTGTTGAATACAAAAGCCATATGTGACAAACTTGAAAGCTTCCCTTTCTCCCTATTCCCCCATCTTCCTAATCTATATTCCATAAAAAAAAAAAAATAGGGTCCCAGGAAAAAAAAAAAAGGAGTCAGTAATAAACAAGAAATTTACTGTTATTTCATCTTGAGGCAAAAAAACTCACTGAATTTCTTTAAATATATTTTCATTGTTTTTATTGTAACAACTTTAATCATTTACTCAGTTTTCTATTTTAGTTTTCCAATATACACTATGCTTCTGCATTGTTCCTACTAGGACTCAAACTATAAACATATTTCATATGAATTCTACATTGCTGTCAAAGGATCATAGAAACCTTTGAAGTATGTTGCTTTTTGGAATAGTTTGTGATAAATGCACTTTCTATAAGAAGTCTATTTTAGTCTATTTAAAAATCATTAAATTTTTATTTAAGTCAAAGGTTCATGGTTAACTTCTGAAGGAATTGTTATACTTTCCTACAATTTTAGGGCTCCTGAGATTTCCTTTTCAATACAGTGCTACAGAGTTATTAAGAGGTTCTCTCTTTTCACCTGATCTTTTTCTTGTATGATAAAAAAAAAAAAAAAAAAAAAAAAAAACTACTCAAGAATTCAGGAAGTTAGATCCTGATGGGAGCCCACAGTAACAAATGACATGGTAGTCAAATAATGTGGGAGGGAAAGACAGACAATTGAAATCTAAGGAAGTCATTAAAATTTGAATGCTTTCAAATGAAGGTTTTCATGATCTAGATCTACTTACTATATAATAGCTAGAAAAGAAAAAGCTTGAAAAAGCCCTAAGTGATTAAGCTAAGGAGAATGAAAAGTTTCTTATGCTTTCACTCTGTATGTGTGTGTGTGTGTGGGGGGGGGGGGAGATAAACATTAAAACTGTCATCATTTGGAAAATACTGTTTTTTTTTTTTTTTTTTTCTCTTCCTGTTGAAGAAAACAAACAAAACAAAAAAAATGGTGTCAACGATTCCAATGGGCTCCAGGAAGCAAACATAGAAGGCACAATCCTCCACACTTAGAGCAAAGTATAAGTTATCTAAAATGGACAATCAAGGAAAGGTTACAATCCACATTATTGGACAGAAGTCCACATTGCGGGATCCCAAATTCATATGAATATTTATGTACGTTAATAGTGCATTGGGAAGATGGCAAATCAAAGCCTTCATCATCTTCATGATTTCATTAAAGCCTTCAATGTTTATTTTTTATGTTTATACTTTCAGAAATCAAGTCTGCCTAATCCACACTAATCATTGGCCTATGGATGGATAGGACTAATTGGTAAACAGAAGAACAGAAAGACAAATGATGTTATGTCATATCACACATTATCATTGTCCTTTTAGATAGGAGAAAAACTAAGGTTTATAATGTTGCAGAGATGACAAGACATTTTAGAAGACTATCTGGTTTCCTTGAAAATATTTATCAAAATGGTTAGTATTTTGAGCTATCTTATAATGAAAGTATTAAATGTTTATTTAGATAGAAAGAGGTAATAGGAACAAAGGGCTTAGACTCAAGACATTTGGTTTCAAATCACAAACTAACTTTTCATACATGTATTTTATACATATATGTATGTATATATGTATATGTACATATATAGTTTCATTAACTGTTTTCAATTACAATTAAAAAATAACATTCATGTATTTTTAAATTTTGAGTTTCAAATTTTCTCCTACTTCCTGGGCTTCTACTACTTGTATTGAGAAGGCAAGAAATATGATAACAATTACACTGTGGATGTTTCTCATTGTCAATAAGTTCACATTAATCAAATTTGGATCCCCTGCGTGTGGAAAGTAGCTGCCCTTAACTGCCTTCCCCTATTACCACCACCAGGTTCTAGCTTTACAGCCTGGAGTCCTCTTGGGAGGACTCAGGCTTTGAAGCCATTAGGGCTGTAGAGAAAAGGAGTGGGCACAAAGAGGAATGTTCCACTTATGTATGGTAAGGAAGAATTGTTTGTATATGACTAGATTACTCAAGTTGGGATCAAATTTTAATATTTTCTGTTCTTCTAATTTCCCTGGTCCCTATTTCCCTTTTCAGAAAATGGATATTAAGATGTCACTTACCTCACAGAACTGTTTTAAGGCAACTATGAGAAAAAATTTACATAAAGTTATTTTCAGCCTGAAGATACTATATAAATGTAAACTGTCACTGTTATAAAAAAATCCTTTTAATCTTATTCCATTGAATTCAATTAGAAGTGGTCCTCAAATTAGTCACAGTCCTGCAATTATAATTTTTGTAATGACCCACAAACTACTGAGAGATTGATAAAATAACGGGGTTTCTTTGTTTGCTTTGTTTTGTTACTGAAGACATGTTTCATGAGAGCTCACTAATAGGCTTGGTGAAAACATTCTTAGTATCACTCTAGGTGAATAGTCACCTAATGCTCTTCCCATATGATTTTGATTTCTTCTTCTAAGTACATCTAATTTGAAAGACTTTCATTCCATGCAGGTTAATGATTCTAGATATTTAGTATGGTGTTATCTGTTATTAACCTTTCTTAAATAAAGGTTATTTGTGGGCAAATGTGGGTAGCAGTTCTAGTAGAATTTAGTGACTGAATAATTGCTGTTACTCCTCTTCTTCCTTTTTCTGTTCTCCTTTTCCTTCTCTTCCTCTTCTTCCTCCTTCTCCTGTAGTACACTCACTGTTGTTATTACAAAAAAATAAAAGTTATTCCTGCCTGCCTTTGCTAATCCTTGCTTCCCTTGTCTGAAATGTTATAATGTCTTCTCTGACAATCATACATTCTACCTGGAAACCATAAAGCATGAACTATGATTTATAGAAAATTATTTTTATGGGTCCTTTACTAAACTTACAGAACACTTAGCATTTAGTTCACAGTTGGCACTTTCTTATATGCTACGCTGTTATCCAATTCGATCATATGTATTTCTTTTGTCTCTATAAAGAAACTGGGATCATAATTTATATTTCTGTACTCCTACAGCAACTAACAAAGAATCATAGAATGAATGCACACTCAATAAAATAAGTATTTTAATGTGATGGCTTTTAGGAGATGATGTTAAATATTTAGAACTACAACCAATATTGGCCACATTTTTAAATGTAAAATATGATGAAGGCATATTTTTCTTCATGAACAGTGAATAATATTTATTTGTCTAGAATCATATATGTTCAGCTATTACCATATAAGACAGTGAAAGGAGACAAGGTTCAGCTAAGGGGATTTCCAACAGTAAAAATATAGCACAGCATATTGAGAAACCATAGGTCAAGACTCTGATATCTATTGACTGTATGATCATGCTTACATTACTTAAATTCTCAGTGCACCAGACAATTATATAATTAACACTGTAATTTAAAAATAAGTGCCAATTTGCATTATGGGAGGGAATTTCTTTTCATACCAGGAGTTGTTCACACCTATAAAATTGTTAAGTTGAACTCTCCAACCTCCCCCCAAAATCCAAATAACAAAATTGGAGGATAAACCTGCCCACATGTCATATGCATAAAATATGAAATAAGATATGATAATATCTAAGGACCAAGTAAAAGATAAACAGAAAAACTGCTGTTCAGCTTAACAATTTATTACCCACAAGTTTACAATGAAGATACCTGAGCCTCTTTTTTTTTTTTTTTTTTTTTTTTTAATTTGCCATATCTTAGATCTTGTAATAATACCTGATTTTGACCATGGTTTTCTTTAAGTTTTCATATCATGTGCTAGATATTTCTCATTCACAACTTGTCTTCAGATATCTTAACCTTGGCATACTTATTCTGTGATTCTGTATCATAATTTCAGACAAACATATTGACTTCAATCCCTCCAAGTTCTTCTCCCTAAATTAGGGAAGGCTTTGTAGCAGACAGTGCATTTTACAGATGGTTTCAAGTAAAAGCAAAGTGAATGGTTTCTGTTGGTTCTGGATATGTAAGGCTCCATGTCTGAACTCCAGCTAGCAAAATTCATTTTTGGTCATTATATAATGGTAGTAAGTATTAGTAGAGTAATCATAGTGCTAGTGGTGGTGGCACGAGTAGCAGTACTAGTACTAATAGTTAGTAAATAGGAAGTATACTATTATAGTAGTAATGCTAATAGGAATCAATTGCTGTTAGCAAAGCAATAATAATATAATAGTAATGGTGGTGATGGGATGGTAGTAGTAGTGAGGATTGTAGGAATAGAATGCTGAAGTGCTGAAGCATTTGTCAACAATTGCTGTAAATATCTAATTGCTTGCTTAGCCTTATCTCAGAAAAGGAATGGTTTCATCTAGAAAGCATATCTCTGGATCAAGTGAGAGAGGCTTCTACCCAAATCAAACTCATAAGATCAAAAGCTCCTACCACTGACCAGCTCTTTAAGGATCTGATTGAGTTTTCTACTTCCTCACTGTTAGAAATATTCATCTTCACCCAATTCCAACTCAATCCTCCCTTTTACTTTTATAAAGAGCATTTTGTACTACATTGGAACTCTTTTCTTCTATCCCTTGATCCCTGAACTCAAACTCTTCATGAGGACCTTAGTTTTAAAGCTGTTAAGAACATCAGAGGTTGTTTGATCCAACATCAGAGGTTGTTTGATCCAATCTAAATCCTAGGAGTATAGCTTACATAAACAAGGTTAGACCAAAATTAAGTGTCAGGTGATTTTGAATACATGACAGCATTATATGTGCCTCATTATTCTGTCCAGTTTTATGAGCAAATGGGTCTCACTTAATAGCTATCCTTGACAGGTTCAACATAATTAAGTAGATCATGAACATGTTCTAGGAGATATACACATGTATGTATATGTGTAAATGTATATAAGTATAAACATACATAAATATGTATGCACTAGTTATATAAAATATGTTATATGTGCAATATATAATACAATAATATGTGTATATATTTGTGTGGATATCATAGCTACATACATTATATGTATGTGTAAATATGTTTGCATGTATCTCTCACACACACGTCATTTATACTGGGAATTCGTACAACAAATTTTTTCCCAGTAAGTTTAGCAAGTTCTTTGTCATTCATATTCTTAGAGAGGTATGTAAGGCCTTGAAAAATTAAATGATTTATTCAGAGTCACAGCGACAATAAGTTCCAAAGATGGTCTTCACATGTGGTCTCTTTGACTTCAAAAAGATTTTTTATGAACAAATATCACAATGTCCCTAAGTTAAAATGTTTTATTTTGCTTTTTTTTTCCTAGTAATAAATTTAACTTCAGGGTAAACAGTCTTATTGATCACAACCCCAAAGAATTCTCTGGCTACTGTTATATTTTTAAAAATCATAGTAAATATTATAAGTAACCATTTTTAAGAAAGCAATTGCTGATATTATCACAGAAACTTTTCTATTTTTCTAATTGTACAAAATAACTTGCCAATTATTTTAGCCTCCCAAAGAAGTCAATTTATGCATAATTGGCCCATCTGATATAACTGAAAATAATCACTTCTGAGGTTACATGCAAATTCACTTCTTTTCTTTTATAATAAGTCCTCATCTTGAAATCACTTCCTATACAACTTCTTCTCTGATAATGATAAAGCACTAATAATGATAATGATGAAACATTCCTTCTTTTAAGCAAAAAAAAAAAAAAAAGTTAAACTCTATTTCATTCCCAAACAAAACAAATTCCTTTTAACAATGCTTATCCCTAAATTCAGAAACTTACCCTAACAAGTTTAAATTTATTTTTAAACTCTAGAATAAAAACATCCATGGCATCCAAACTTATTATGTATTATGGCAAGATAAGGACTTAAAACAAAATCTATATTTAGGGGGAAACTATTAAAATAGCTTTTTAATGGGTTTTGATAGTCTCCTGAACTATACTATGGTTTCAGAGTCACTACTATCCTTCTATCTGTCAACAGATTTGTCATTTCTTCTGAAATAGAAAATTTGCCTGATACAGGAATACTGTTTTTCTTTTTCAACAAATAAGTAAATCAGTATTTATTTTAAAAAATATAAAATATTATAAAAATTTAATAGCAAGTTATAGTTTAAAGGATATATAATATTACAGCATATATATATATGAAGCAAGATATTATATTTGATAGAGAGCTAGCCTTAAGATTAATATGAGCCCATTTTACCTCTGAAACATATTGCCTGTGTAAACATAGGCAAGTTGGTTCAACTTAGAGGGTCAACCAAATTTCTAAGACAGCACATGTCAAAGAAGGTGTTGGCCTGACCCTATATAAGTTCCCTCTCAACCAGGAGTTCCCTATATCAATGAAATCAAAAGTTCAGTGCCTCTGTGATTTACATTCATGTTTATGTACATCCCAGTTCTTTGAAATTAACATGAACAAACATGCCTTTTTTTAGGTTTATCAATAATGTGCCCTCTAATCTGGTAATTTTATTTATATCTCTCCATTGCCCATTATTTTTATTAATTCAAGCATATCACCAAAAGTCTACCAAAAATTATGAATATTACATAAAACACTGTGATCATCTGAACCCAGATGAAAGGAATCATGACAATATACTTTTATAAACAATTTTGGAAAAGGTTTGATACTTTTTTTCCAAGTCACTTCTACTATTAGCAGGTACCATGATTTATTTTGTGAAAATAAGGGATTGTTTAATAAAAACAAACACTAAAATCCTGGGACAAAATCACCAAAAAAGATTTTTATCTTTCCTGTTATGTGATTTCTTTCTTTCCCCATTAGCACTAGTATAATTAATTTCAAAGAATCAGCCCAAGCAATATGTTTATAAGCAATTTGTTCTCAGCAGTATTCAGGAACTAATAGAATATTTTTCCAAAGCTATTTCTCCCTTCAGAAAGACTAATCATTCTTTTGGGATCAAAAACAATACTTCAAAAAATATATTAAAGTATAATAGCAGAAAGAAAAATGAATACCTTTCAGCATAGTTGATGCTATAATATTTGTTGCATAACACTACTTTCAAATGGAAAAGCACAAATTATTTAATATCAAACATTTTCAAATTCTTTGGAGGTTTTATAATTCCTTATTATTGGCAGGCTTTCTTCTAATACATGCCAACCAATTTTAAAATCAAGATTCATTCCTTTTGAATTCCCCCCTAGAGATTCAGAATTAAGTAACAGGAAAATGAAAAGAAAATCCTTAAAGCACATTTCCATTCAAAATCACCAATTTCACAACAGGTAATTTCTCTTTTCCATTCTAATAATTTCATGCTGTCCTCATATATGAAGAAGATGATATGAATCTATAGTCCTTTGGATATTTACTTAGAGTTATTTTCAGTACTGCAATTAATTTGCATTGATCAATTCACATTCTCATACTGCTGTTGTTAAAAAAAACAAAACAAAACAAAACAAAACAAAACAAAAAACCACCTGGAAAGTCCTCCATGAACTCAAACAAAGTGAAATGCATTGTATACAAAGTAATAGCAATGTTCTGGAATATTGTAAATTATTTTGCTATTCTCAGCAGTACAATGATCCAGGACTACTCTAAAAGATTTATGGTAAAAAATCCTATGCATACCCGGAAAAGAAACTAATTGTGTCTGAATACAGCTTGATTCATTTTCATTCTGTCTCTGTCTCTCTTTCTCTCTCTCTCTCTCTCTCTCTCTCTTTCTTTTTCTCTGTCTCAACTTTATTTTTCTTAATTTTTTTTAGGGTAAGAGATCTATGTTTTCTTTCATAACTTTTATAAAAATGTATTGCATAACTTTGCATATTATTTCTTAATGGAGTGGGTATGATGAAAAGGGATAGAATCTGGAACTCAAAAGTTTAAGTAAAAAATGAAAAAAAAGTGTTTTAAATGTAACTGGGGTAGGGAAGGAAGAGGGAAGGAAGCGCACAGTATGGTAGCTGTTCTAAGGGCTGCTGAAATCAAGCCGATTTTAAACTCAGGAAGATGAGTCTTCCTGATTCCAGCCCCCAGCCCCAGCACTCATTTCACCAGATACATATCTTCCATACATGTTCTATCCTTAAGCTAAAGTGGCTTTCTCTATCCCTCCTATCATCCCATATCTCTCCTGCCTTTGAGATTAAACACCTTTGAGTATTGAGCCTATGATATTGGCTCAATTGGCTCAATTTCCTACTCAGCTCAACATTCAACAGAAATCACTCTCTCCAAAGTTATTAATGATCTCTTAATTTCCTAAATCAGATTGCTTTCTCTCAGTTTTTATTCTAACTCTTTGCAGTTTCTAATAATATCAATCATTCTTTCCTTCACACTTTTCTCAATAGTTTTTTTTTTTTTTTCTTGGTGGTGGTGGTGGGGGAGACACTATCCTCACTAGGCTCCTGTCTATCCATCTATGCTTTAATAATATTTGTTGGATCATTCCTTCTTAGGTTATGCTCACTAACAATGGATATTCCACATGGATATCTCTTCTTTTCAAAATCTTCCTTTATACTATTTCACTCAGAAATCTCAACTCCCTTGTATTCAATAATTACATCTATCCTGCTGATGATGATTCTAAAATCTCCTGGTTCATTACTAACTTCTCAGCTGAACCCCAGACTCGCATCTCCAACTGCCTATTAAACATCTTGATGTGGATGCCCTGTAGCGATCTTAAAATCAGCATGTCCAAAACAGAATTCATTATTATTTTCTGAAAAAAACTTCCCCCTTACAAACTTTCCTTTTACTGCTTAAAGAACCAATATCCTCCAAGTTACCAGGGCCTCAAATCAGAGCATCATCTTGGACTCTTCTTTCTCTCACCCCATTCACCTCATATGAATATCAAATATGGTGCCAAAGATTGTCTATTTTACTCTGATTGAATTTCTCACATATACCCTCTTCTCTTTTCTGATCCCACCAGCAACCTGGTTTATACTGTCATCACCTCATATTTAAACGACTGCAGTAGACTGCTAGTTGGTCTACCTGCTACAAGTTGCATCTTACAACTTTCCAGTCTATGTATACCTTTTAGTCTTTTTTCATGTATTTATTAATCCATTTACACAGGCCTTTTCATTCTTCAAAAATATCACTCCCATGTTCAGACTCTGGGCATTTTCATTAGCTGTGCCCCATATCTAGAATTATTTTTCTCTTTCTCCTGGATTCCTGGATATCCGATCTAAAATTCCATCTTCCACAGGAATCTTTTCTTGATTCCTGTAATTCTAGTCCCTTCCTCTGTTGATTATTTCCTATTTATCCTGTAAATCTTGTTTTTTTTTTTTAATATAATTATTTGTATGCTGTCTCTCCCATTAGATTTTGAATATCCATTTGCCTACAGACTTTTACCTTTTGGTGCATCATAAGCTCTTAGGCACAATGGCTAGCATATAAAAGATTAAATGTTTATTGACTGACTACTTGCAGTTCCTGATAAAGAACACTGATTCTCACATATCTACGCATCTATGTGAGCTCAAATCAGGTATTAACCTTCAAGAAGAATTTCCAAATTGGAGTTTGAAACTGATATTTGAATTGACATTCCATGTATCTATATTTACTGAATATTAAGGCGTTCCCTGAACTTTTTTTGAGTTTTCATATTTTTCCAGAAATATTGGACCTGGAGTATGCAAGAAGTGCTGAACATGTCAAAGACAATAATTACCCTTACTTCTGAACTCATATAATTTGTTATTTGCACTTGAAGGTATACTCTCTCTATATTCTTGAGAGTCAAGACTTTTATCAATCAGTTTGTACCAGAATGAGAAACTATTTGTACAACTGGGACCCTTGTAGATAAGCAGATCATCCTATCTTCATAATATATAGGCGTTCCCAAGGGAAAAGAATATTGCATTAGCCACTTCATTTATTCATGTTTTTTTTTTTTTTTTAGTGAATAGTCTATTCTCCACTCTGTGCTCTTTTCTGCATGCCATGCCATTCCCATTGAGAAGGAGACTGTTGTCTTTCCTCCCTTATTTGTTGTAATCTCATATGTAAGATTTGGATTGTGAACTCCTTG
The DNA here is from genome assembly GCF_902635505.1 of Sarcophilus harrisii. Classification (NCBI taxonomy): domain Eukaryota; kingdom Metazoa; phylum Chordata; class Mammalia; order Dasyuromorphia; family Dasyuridae; genus Sarcophilus; species Sarcophilus harrisii. The sequence goes on from NC_045431.1 coordinate 95,778,815, forward strand.
CATTTGCATAAAATTCCACATGCATGTTCATTTCTCTTCCAATAAATCTAGTTGTAACACGTCTCTTCGACTTGTGAGACATGTTTGCTTAATAGTATTCAGTAGGATATAAACTCCACGAGAACAGGAACTATCTTACTGCATTTATCTAATTCAGTTTCTGCTTCAGGTAGACTTTAATAAATGCTTCTTGATGAACTGATTTTTGGTTCTCTTCCTTTTACTCCTTTATAATCATCTTCCTTCCTATTATCCAATTTTTCTGAACCCATTAGTTTTTAGCTTCACAAAAACTGTTGCTTTACCTCTGGTACTCTTCCTCTCATTTTATCTATTTATCATTTTCTAACTTTTAAATCTTTATCTCTATATTAGAACTTCTACACTCTGTATTTCCCCATCCCCAAGACATATATTTTGATCCTCTTTTTATCAAATAACTCTCATCTATGCTCTTCATAATTGTTGTACCTCTCTGACTTTCTACTTTTTTGGGTGTGGTTAAGACTCTTCATTAACTAACTAATTGACTAATATTAACTGAAATGAAATTTGTGATATTTTAAAATGTATTCTGCTAGGTACTGATCCAACTTTTTTAAGGTCTAGTCTTCTATGATAGGTGATGTAGTAGATAAGACATGGAGCATGGAGTAAAGAAGATTTGATTTTAAATCTGGCCTCAGACACTTCCCATTTGTGTGATATCTAATAAGTCACATGACCTTATTTGCTTTGGTCTCCTCATTTGTAAAATAAGTTGGTGAAGGAAATGGCAAACCACTCCAGTTTTTGTGCTATGGAAATCTCAAATGGTATCACAAAGATCACAGTTGAACATGGCTGAAAAACAACTGAACAACAAAAATTCCATGCATAATCTTGCAACTATCTTTGGTTTCTACTTTATTCACTGTCTTAAGCTTTCCTTTGCTCTTCTCCTTTTCTTATCTCCTTTGCTTATGGCAAGCACTTTACCTCACTTATTGATCTGGTTATTTCCCATTCATTTTGCTATTTAGCCAATCTTTTCTAATACATGTACCTAAAGACAGTATAAATATTCTTGGAGCCAAATCAATTCTGGATTATTCTTTCTTCAAAATATCCACTTTAAATGTGATTAAAAAAAATAAAATAATATTGATAATACCTGCTACAACAGCTTTTGAAAAAAAACTCATATTATTTTCATTAGATATTTTGTACTGGATAACTAGCTATGATGTTGAAAATGAAAAGAGAAACACTTCAGAAAAAATGAAAATATTCATATTAAATGATCAGGTAATAACAAAAATACAAATAAATCATGCTTTAAATTTAAAACAATTAATCCATTTCTTCACTGTAGTTTTTAACATAATGAAGGTATCACAGGTTTTACTATCTTTGAAACTTTTTCTGGTTTTCTTAACATTTGTGAATACCAATGGAAAATATGGTCTACCTATGTTACTCTTACTACATTACTACACTCATACTCTTGTCATGTATCTTTCAAATGGCATTTTTTCCTATTAAATAGGAAATATCCATTTAATTGGATATAATAACAATAATTGAAAAATAAATTAATTAGTCCAATCTTAACCATGTAAAATATATAATTGGCAGTACCCCTTGGGGAAAAAAAGGAAAAAATTTCACCTAGTCATATACATATTATTCAATCTTGATTCATTAAATTAGCTACCATAAAAAAAGCTATATAAGGATTCAGATTTAGCTAACATGAGCTTTGCATTATGTCTATGACACTACGGAAGAAAAAAACAATCTGTATCCTAATGTTTTTTCCCTTATATCTGAAGCTAAGAAAAATCATTATTAAATCAAAGAATGCCCTACATATCTTTGGCTTGCATATTCTTAATAAAAGAGATAGAAACTTATAACATTTGAATGATTTTAAGATAGAAATGCAATATTGGAGCTAAAGATATGTACTTTAACTTTTGATCACTTTTTAAAAGTTGCAGTACTAAGCATCCTTCATATGCAAATGAAAATAATGACATTTTGATTGTGTAGAACAAATGGATTTGTAAAACATTCCTGAGTCAAAGATATGAAGTATGAATATAAAAGTAATCATGTCAAGAAAAGCCTTTTTCAGATCTCAGTCAATCTACGGTATGAAAACATTAAGGTTCATTTGAGTTGTTTTTCCAAACCACCAAATCCCACTATTGAATAAAAATCCATATTGTGTATATTAACCTCCCTTGAATCTTGAAAAATAAACTTTATTAAATAAATACAAGATAGTATTTGAAAATTTAAAATTTTATCTAAAAGTAATGACAGAAAATAGGAAAGTTATTTTTGACTCTTCCATATCATTGCTGCATAATGATCAAATATTTAAATGGATATATGATTTCATCAAAAAAGACCATTTCTTCAATCAACGAGATTGCGATTCTTCTATCCTCATCCATCCTGTATAATTCTTATCCATATCCTCCCATGTGTTCATCAATATTCCAGGAGCCTTGCTTTATGTTCTTCTAATATTATGAAAATGTCGGTATGATATCCATGTCCTTCATTGTTCAGACATTTTCTATCTCTAAAACATTGGGCAAGTCACTTAACCTCTATTTGTCTCAGTTTTGTCAACTATTATCAATGCTGATAATAGCAACATCTACATAGTTGGGTTAGTGCAAAGGTAAAATGAAATAATATTTGCAAAGTGCTTAACACAGTACCTGGTACACAATAGGAACCTTATAAATAATTAATCCCTTCTTTTATCCTTTTCCCTCCCTTTATCCTTTCTTCCTATTCTTTCATAAGGCATTTTTGCTCATCACAAACATTTTGCTGAAAATCCTTCATAAAAGTGGCAAACTTTTGGCAAACATATATCTCCTCTTTTTCTTTATTTTTTGATGTTAATGATCAGAAATTTATCAAATCAGGTTATCTTAATTGTTACATATTTCAAAGTTATTTTTATACTTGTATATATGTATTAGAGGTACTTTGATGTAGTGTAGCCTTTAAGTCAGGATTTTTCTCTATTAAGAATCATAGGTTTTTGTTGATCTGTTTATTTTTGGTTTTTAGTTAAGAAACTGTATCTGTTTATTATATTCTTAACTAATCATCTTATGAAATAATCAGCAAAACCCCTCATTATTAATTATTTGGATAGGTCTAAATATAAGGAGATAATATTGCAAGATTTTCACATCTATAAATATATAGTGATAAGAATTAGACATGGGATTTCACTGATGTAGAAAATTCCCAATAAGGGAATCTTCACTACAAATGCAAGTCAGCAGTTTTGAGTTAATTTATAGTCTTAGAGAGGTAGCTAGATCATAAGTGGTTAAGTAACTTATGCAGGGTGAGTCAGTGTATCAAAATTGTGAATTCATATTTTCCTGATTTCATGGCCAAATCTATATCCTGTCATACTATAGTCTACTATATTATGGTACCATATATGTGCATAAGTTACTATACTACTATAATATAAATGATGATGTTAAATCCTAACTTCTCCCCCTAAAAAATTATATAACCCCATTTTCACACATAATTTATTAAAAGTATACTCATAAGCAAAAATAAACTAAAATGATAGGAACAAAACATTAAACATATTTTCTTACCTCAAGATAGCATTCTCAAAGATGGGACATTATAGTTGTGAATCTTCCAATTTTCACCTTGTTATTACTATTGGTACAAACAAGATTTCTAACCACCTTCCTCTTTTTTCTTGGCACTGTACCTCTATTATAGTTTATGTCCTTCCTCTCTTTGTATTTGTGACATAAAATATCTAGGTCAATGATGATACATGAGTAGGTAGGATGAGAAAAATCAAGAAATGACAAACCATAATATAGGAATACATCTGAAATGAATTTTTTCTTTACAATACTCTTTGCTATTTGTATTCAAGTGATATTAACATTATATAAATATAAAACTGGACTTTAGAAAAAATTTGATGGACATAGCTATCATAACCTATAAACTTTCAGTCTTTCAGATATCTCTAAAAGTTATTTATAAATGAGCAGAGAAATTAACAAATGTTCTTGTTTGAAGACAAACATGCATTGTAACCCCTTTATATACTTCTATTTTCTTAATTCACTTAAGAGTTTGTTTTTTGTCATATTGGGGCCTAACAGCATATATAAGTTAGATCTTCCCTCATAAAATCCCTTTATTTTGCTAATATAAATCAAAAATAGTTACAACTTTACTATGCTTAACCTGTCAAAAGTATACATTATGTAAATCTCCATTTAAATCTTGATAACCTCTTAACCTCTTGTCCATTTTAAGGGCAATGTTTCATAATAAAGATTTTTTTAAATTTGTAAATATTTTTATGGATTAGTGTATTTTATTGGATATCTCTATGGATGTCATATATTTTCAAAGTTTTTTTTAAGCCACAGAAGTTCCTAAAATTTCTCTATATATTCAAGTTATAGCCTTGGAAGTATGGAACTTTGAAAGAATTTGCAAAAAATATATTATGAAATATTTTTATTAAAAAAATTATAAAATAATTCTAGCATTGTAGAAATTGTCTTTGATAAAATTTGCAGTCTGGTAACCATCAGAATAATCACTATGATTTTTAGAAATATCTGCTGTTAAGGTTTCTTTTCTTTCTGAGCCGCCATACTTTCTTATTGACAATATTCAATCCTGATCTTTACTTTTCAAGTAAAGTACTTTTACAGTACTTTACAGTACAGTACAGTACAGTACAGTACAAGAAAAGTACTTCAAGTACTTTTCAAGAAAAACTTTTCAAATAGGAAAACAACTATTCCTTTTATTTTCATGATTCAGTATTCACTTATTAGCTCACTATTGGTAGGCAAAAATTGGGGATTAGGTGGTAGAAGAAAATTGAAATGAGGTCCAATTCCATTTTATCACTCTATCACTTTATCAATCTGTCATTTTCAAGATAACATGTTCACTATTGTTGAAAAGTTTATGTGGTTGAAATAGTATGAGCAGAGATCAAAAGGTAACATCATACATTGGAAAGAGAAATAGTTCTAGAATCAGAGTACCCGCAATTGCCAACCCTCACTTCCTATCTGTTATTACACTAAAACCAATTTGGTCACTTTCCTCATTTCTCAAAAAAAAAGGGGGGGAGGATTTGAAATGTGTGTGTTTATGTGTGGTATGTATTAAGATATGCTTCTTTCTTTAAAATCATGATCCTAATAATTTATTATAAATAAAGTATATGACATCTTCTCTTCTCAGTCAGGCTAACTACTAAGACTATTTCTCTATTTCATGAAAGAAAATGCCATCCCCTGCTGAATACTATGAAATTACTTGATAGCTTTATTGAAGATAATTTTAAAGTTTTCTACTGACCAAATACACACACACGCACACACACACACACACACACACACACACACAGAGAGAGAGAGAAAGAGAGAGAGACAGAGAGACAGAGACAGAGAGACAGAGACAGAGACAGAGAGAGACTGCTATACTAAGCATATCAAAATAAATATGAAAATAGGGCTGTAAGTTTTGCTAAGAATCAGCTGTTCAAGTGGCGTCATGTTTAGATGATTCTTTGTCCTGTTTTCAATGACACTTTATTCATGATTTTTTTCACTTCAAAATGGTATAAGTTTAAATACCAGTAAAATAGAGAATAATATCTCTCTTGAATCTTCATTAATTTTATTTCTTTTTTGTAGCACAACCATTTTAATATCATGAATGAACAACTTCTAAAAAGCATCTAATTAGATCTGTGATAATTCTCTCCCCCATAGTGTTCAAGAATTTTTATTGAGCATATTAGATGATTATATTTATGCACTGCAAAATTTGGCTTGCTTTTAAAAAATCCTTGGGGGTCTGTTCCAAACATTTTTAAAAGTCAAATCTACCATTAGTCTAGATCTTTTGCCTCTTTTCTTGTATATAAGCACTGAGGGACTCCCATATTTTCCTTTAAGCATCATTATCTAAGATTTCTTTAAACTATATTAATATAATGCAATTGTCCATAAGGCATATTTATCTAAACCATTTATATTTTCTCCTTCACTTTCTTTAAACAGACCCCTCTACCACCTCATTCTTCCAAATGTTTTGTTAAGCAAAAAGCAATGTTTTATTCTTTCTTCCTTTTTAGAATTCATACATGTAGAAAGTGAAAAGGATTGACCCCATCACCAATTCTAAATATTTTCTATCTGGAACTGGAACATAAAGAAACAGATCTTTACTTTTAATCCTAAATAAGTTTATGTCTATATGTTTGAGCACATTTAGCATAAATCTCTAAAGGATTTACTTGAAAGTAAAATCAATTTTGGTGATATTTTATCAACATCACAACAAACACAAAAATCATGAAAATCTCCATATTAAATTATACCATGAACCAAAATGTTTCAGGGGAAATTTTAGGAAAACATTTTTATTTCAAATATATTTGCATCTTATAGAAGAGAAAAAGAAAGAAAATATTTTTGTTTGTTTTCCTCCAGCTCTTTCCTCTTTTCCTATGGAGAAATGATCTCTTTCCCTTGTCAAATAGAATAACATGGGGATATATCCTTCATGAAGCTAGGATGATTATTTTGAATGGTTTGCAAACACAAACATTTCTAATCTCCCTCATTTGTTCAGACTTTTAGTTTCAGTTTGTGAAGTTCACTTAGAAGGAAAAAAAAGGAGATCAAGGTTGTTTTATGTATAAATAACTCAGAACCTAATGATATTATGAAAGGACCTGGTAAATGACATTATTATATCCAAACTTTTCTTACAAAACTATTTTTGAAAAGTTATGTATGTTGCTGTTTATAATAGACCATCCATTTCACTGACATACTGATCTTAGAAAAAGAAAAGCTTTCTACCAATTCAGTTCAACATCTGTTTTTCAAGTTACAGAGAGTTCCTGGAGGCACCAAAATTAAGTAACTTAGATCCAGCTGTCACTATATATTGAAGTTAGAATTTGAACGCAGGCCTTCTTATCATAGATTCCAACTCATACACATCATATCATTACCAGATAGATTAATGACACTGATTCTTTGTCTACAATTTTTTTTCTCAAGTTATCCATTGAAGTTCTACAAATCATTGTACATTTGGTCCCATTACCTAGTTTATTTTCCTAGTACTTTTCAAACCTATTTTTACAAAGAAGAAAAACAGTCTATTTTCCCTGTCAATAATATAAGAATAATGAACCAAAAGAGTAGTCAGTCCCATCCTTTGACCCAAAGACAAGATAAGTTCCCAATACTTCTTTATTCTGCCACATGTCAAAGTAAAAAGCTAAAAGCAGGAATAATTGTGTGTGGAATTAGATAGAAACTTTAGAGAGCATCTAATTTTGAGATGCTTTAGAGAGCATCTAATTCAATCTCACAAAGGCTAAAAAGTGTAGAAACTCCTGAATACTATGAAAACTGTGACTTATTCCATCTTTGACCTGGGTTTATTCAAGTTTTCTAGGACAGTTTGGTCCTCAACACCTGAAGCACTGATGCCAGTTTTAATGTGGTATGGTGTGGAAAAAAAGTCAGGATTGGGCTGAGTTTTTAACCTTATCTCTATCATAAGCTAACTTTATAAACTGATTGGGAGAAAGTCATTTACCCTATCCAAAAACTTTTTCCTCCTGTGTATAAAGAAGATTAAGTACCAGTTTTCAAAAAAAAAAATGAAAATCCATGAAGTTGCATATAGAAAGAGCTTTACAAGACTTTGAACACTTATATAAATGACATGCATACACACACACATTTTTGAGACTGGATGTCCCTATTTAGTCTAGGTTACAAGAGTTGTGGAAACATATATGTCTCATTGTACTATTGATGACCATGGAAAATTTATTATGCTTTCCTTTTCTTTTATCTTTTTAAATTTCTTAGTTTTTTCAAGTGCTTTATCTATTTATTTATAATAATCACTTTTCACTTTTCAAAACACATGCAAAGATAGTTTTCAACATTCACCCTTGAAAGTCCTTATGATCCAATTTTTTATTCCTCTGACTCCATCTCCCTCCTTTCCTAGGCAGCAAGTAATCCAACATATCTCCTCCTTTTTTGACCTGGACTAAATTACATTCATTTTAGACATTATGGTGGACCTCTCCCCCCACTAAATCTTCCAATATACCATAATAGTGTAAAATACTATATCCTCATAGAATGGACACAAGATTGGCTTCATCTCTACTATAGCTTAGAAATCCCAAACTCAAGCAATCTATCAGTCTCTGCCTCTACAGGAAGATGAACTACAGACCTGACTCACCATAGTCATCATAATATATAAAAATTCCATAAAACAAATGCAGCAGACAATTGAAAGTCACCAGGAATCTAAATCCCTAAGCCAATTTCTTCCTTTAGCTAACAGTTCCTTGGTGTTTAGAACAAAAGTTTTCATGCAAGTTTGCTCTGTCTTTGCTCCATATATGAAGAGACTTGAAATGAACTGAAATGTGGCATTTTTGTTTCAGATTTCCTTTCTTTCATGCTTCAAATTTGTGGCATAAACCCCTTTAGTTCAACAAAAGAAAAAGTTGACAGCACTGTTTATTGCTGGTCCTAGCCTAAGGGTGGGTGGTAGAGAATCTTGTGTGCCAGTGATAGAAAAGTTAAAAGGAGACCAATTCCAAGACTACTCCAAAAGACAAGACTAGGAAATGATAATTGGAAATAAGAAATGATGAAAGTTCTCTCCTTCCTAATCCCAGACAGTTACAGAGGTTTCTTTTCTTCAAATGCTTTATCTGTCTAGATAATAACAAAATATTATTCACTTAGAGAAGCCTCTAATGGTAATGCAATCACTGTCTCAAAGCAAGAAAGAAAAAAATATTGAGAGAAATACAGTTTTCTGCAATACTTCGCCCCTCCTTGATTTCTAAAGATGAGGTGGCGAATCACGTGAGTGAGTCAATATACAGGTAGATATGAATGCTGATTGTTGACACTTAAAGAATGTTATAGTAAACATTTTGATACCACTTTAAAAACTGCAATAAGGGAAATTCTGCTGGAAAACTCCACTTTCTTAGATTCAACTTAGAAAAAGACCTTACTACTAGGTTATTTTTGTCTGTAATACCAAGGGATTTTCCTGCAGAAGTCCTTAAACCCTAAATCCCTGCTGCATTTACAAGATCAAATATCTCAATAGCTAAGTTTATCCAATGATCCATTTAAAACCACCATAGGAAGGCAGATAAAAAGCTGAGTGTGTAAAACTAAAGATATGATTGCATTAAGCAATTTTCCAGAAGACAGTTACAAAATGCTTCTAGTTTCTTTGTTCACCACTGAATATTATTCACTCAAGTAATACATATGCATTATTGAACTTCATTTCCAAATTTAAGAATAGATGTACATTATAAATCCATGAAATTTTTTTCTTTTGTTTAAATGTCTATTACCTAAAAAGTAATGTTGACAGAAGAGAACATATATGCATGATGAAAAAAAAAAAAAACTAATGAAACTGTCCATGGCTCCATGAATTATGTTAATACATTAAAATGAATGCATTGTTCTTGCAGTATGAATTTGTGTCAAAGCACCAGAAAATAAGACATTTATTGATCATTCAAAAACCATCCAAGATATTCTCTATGATATGTGACTCTTAATTTCATACAGTGGAAAAAGGGTTTTTTTTTGGTATTTATGTAAACATATATACATATTCATAAATATCCTTGTGTGTGTCTCCAAATCCATAGACATACAACTATAAAAATATCTAGATTTCATTGATAACAGGAATCTGTATTTCTCTACCAATAATAGTAGTAATACTTGCTATCCATTTATTAACCATTTGATAGTTTATCAAGCACTTTACACAGGTTATATCATTTGATCCATGCTTCAGTCCTGTGAAGTAAAGTATTTTATCATCTATCCTTAGTTTACAGATGAGAGAAAAGAGCCATGACTTGACCAGATACCCAGCAAGTTGGGGTTTGGCAGAGATGTTTGACATTTTTCTAACTCCAAATTCAGCATTGTATCTATAGGTATAATTGCAATCTGGGACAACTTTAGTAATTTACCCAGGACCATAAAGACAGTATGTATCAAAAAAAGGAGTGAACCCAAGTTTTATTGCTTCAAAAGCCTGGCTCTTTATTTTCTAAGCTTTGCTTCCTTTCTATGTGAAAATAAAATAACCAATTATTAATTATTTCAAATACTATGCTTGCTTTAAAATTGCAAAATAATAATCTGGATTGCTTTGTTTCATTTTTCTATTTCAAAATGAATTTCATTCCAAGTTAATTTTCTCTACCAATACCACTTCTTCAAGCCAAATGAAAGGTGTCATTTTACAACTTTGCCACATTATTTTGATCATGATAGGCAAGACTGACCATCAATACACAAAGCCACAAGTTTACTAGAGATTATCAGCCTGACTGAAAGGGGAAAAAAGAAAAAAAGAAACAATGAATTTATAGCCCAACATCTTCTGAAGCATCAAACAAATTAACTCATTAATGTTCTTACTGAGCCTTTGACATATTTTTGCATTTTTAAAAACTAATTTAGCCAGGATCAGGAAAGGCTGTTGACCTTGTACTACAATTTTCTACATAATAACAAACATCTGTTCCCCTGTCATAGTTTCATGAATTGTCATATTAGAATTTAGCAGGAAGGAACATGGACGCTCTAATGTGTAGATTACATGTATTATAATCACAGAAATTTTATCTTACCCTTACTGTCCATGTCCTCCTGTATAACTTCCAAGGAGTCTTCTATCCACTGCTGTCATTCTCATTGCCAGGGCAATACTGAGCTGTGGGCCACTTCAAACACTGTGACTCTCCCACATGCTCTCCTACTCAAACATTTCATAAATTTTATCCTTTATTCCATTTCTAGAATTCAAGTCATGAATGACATTTTATGCAGTCTCCTACCACTCTGTGTCAGCAAGCATTGAGTTTCATGTTCAGAATGTTCTTCTCCCTCGCCTCCATACCTTGGAATCGCTAGTTTCTTTCACAATCCTGCTCAAGTGTCACTTTCTATATGTAACAATCTTTGCATTGCCCTTCTTCCTAAGCTCACTTTCTGTTTTTTGCTATATATGTCCAAATCTCAAGCACTGGAATAAAAGTTATTTGAGAGCAGGAATTATTTCATTTTCTCTTTATATCCTTAGGGCTTAGGTACAGGGCTGTTATACAGTATGATAGGGAATGGACCTATGTTTAATTGGCATATGGAACTCCTCTTGAAGAATTTCTTCTACCAATGCAGATTAGTATTTCTACTACAAGTTACAGTCATAGAGAGCTGCTTAGAATTGAAAAATCAAGTAGTCATACATCCAATATGTGTCAGAGACAGGACTTGAAGATATATCTCCTTTATTCTGAAGTCAATTTTCTGTCTATTATCCTTCAAAGAACAGAATAAATCCCTAAGAAATATTTGTTCTGTCAATAAAAAGTTATTTTAAAAAAAAAAGAGATATTTGTTGACTAATGGTATCGACAATGGAACCATGAATTTATGAGGAAATTTGATCTACTTCATAAATAAATCCCAGATTTGCTTCCTGAAACACAAAAAAGTTAAGTGACCTATTTAGGATGTCACAATCCAGGATTTCCTGACTCTAAGACTAGAATTTTATTCACCACATTGGAAATTCTAACATTCAGGAAATAATATAGAACTAACTATAATACCCTTATTAAATATTTGATGTACTATATTTTTTGTATTTGATGTACTATATAACTCACTGGAAATACAAAGAGGAATTAGGAACAGTTTATGTCCTAAAGGACTATATAGTATTGTCAGGGGTTAAGAAAACATGTACACAAATTTCTGTCTAAGTCTATATCTATTTATCTATATGTGTGCATGCATGTGGATAAGTATATGTATACATACATATATCTATACACATAAAATATGCACATACATGTGCATATGCATGCATGCAAGTGCACATACCCATACACCAAGAGCAAAGAAAATAAACTGAATTTCTCCACATGGTGTCCTACACATAGTGAAAAAGTAGATTTGAGGTAGGATTTACTTTAACCTAGGGAGAAAAAGCAAAAAAGAAAAAATGTATTATTGAGCAATAAAAAATGATAGGCTCTAATTTAATGATGAAGTCAATCTGCAGCAGTTAGAGCAAATACAGTGATAATACTGAAAGAAGTTAAATCCCAAGACTCTCTATAGGTTCTTTTCTATTTTCAGCAACCTATAAGCCAGCTGTAGAACTGCCTATCTTCAGTGATGCCTGCGACACATCCCAATTTAGAATGTTCTTTAAATTTCATTAACATTCTTAGTTTTTATCACCTTTCCTGTTAATTAGTCTATAAGCAGGCACCCTAACAAATACCCCTATTTCCCTAATAAAAACTATTACCTAAATAAAATGCCTTTGAAAGTTTACTTTAAGACGTTCATACTATTATTTGCACATAAATCCACATTCCCAAAGAAGTCAAAATTAGAAAATATGATTTATAGACTATCACAGTTCTTCATATACATGTTCTATTCTTTAAATAACATAAATATATCCACTATAAATAAGTATTTTTCTTTTTCTTTTCTTCCTCTTTATCTTTTCTTCCTCCTTTTTCTCTTTCTTCTCCTCCTTTTAATGCTAACATTGCAAAAAAAAAACATGTGGAAAATTTCTGATGGAATAACAAAATAAGTTAAAAGTGCTGAAATATTGTTTTCTATCTTTGAATCTGGCTAATAATGTAAAAATGTATTTTATTCCCTTTCTTTATAAACAGTCTGACATGAGACAAAACACAAGGAGTGACCTTAGGAAGACTATGTACAATCTGAAAATCCTAGATCATCACTAGCTATGTGAATTTGTCCAAGATAATTCCTTACTTTCCTCATCTATAGAACAATGATATGATTACATCTCTAATACACCATCAAGGATTAAAACCTATGATTCTTTGACCCCAGTTTTGATTTTACAGCCATCCCACTGAAACATATTTAATACTATAAAGACAATAACAGTGTTGCTTTTTCTTTACACTGTTCATACAATTAGCATTTTATAAATAAGTAACAGCTACAACCTCATTTTAAAACATGAAATTTTCAACTAATATTCACTTGTCTTAGTTGACAATAATAGAATTTATTCATTAAAAAGTTTTTAAATATTCACAGAAAACATCATGCATCAATATCAAACATATGTATTTTAGAAGTGATTTATAAACTAGGTGTGGTGGTACATCCCTGTAACCATTGTTACTGGGAGATTGCTTGAGTTTGGGAATGTTGTGCTACAGTAAGGCTACAGGCAATCTAGCTTCCAAGCTAATCCTAGAACCAATATGGTGGAGTCCCTAAAAACAGAGGATTACCAAGTTGCTGAAAGAATAAACCAACCTGGGTCAAACAAAAGAGCAGACAAAAGCTTTCTGAACTATAGGGATATCAGATTCACAAGTAGCCAGTATACTTAAAGCTTAGACAAGATAGGGAGAACCAATCTCTTGTCTCCATCATTGCCTCTGACTCCATCTCTGTTTCTGTCTCTCTGACTGTCTCTGAATGTGTCTCTGTTTCTGTTTCTAATTCCATTCATTCTCACTCTCCTCTCTCTCTTTCTCTCTCTCTGTCCCTCCCTCTGTCTCTGTCTCTGTCTCTCTCTGTCTCTGTCTCTCTTTCTCTCTCTTTTCCTCCCCATCTTTTTCTCTTCTCTTCCCCTCTCTCCTGCTCCCTTTCCCTCTTCCTCTCTCTCTCTCTCATTGTGTATATATATATATATATATATATATATATATATAATATATATATATGTGTGTGTGTGTGTGTGTGTGTGTGTATGTGTGTATATATAGATAGATGGATAGATAGATATAGATATACACACATATACATTAGATATAAGTGGACATAAATACATATTTATATTTATATCCTTACATGTATATTTATTTATGTAATACTCAAAATATGGTAAAGCACTTTCTATATATGACTTCATGCATTCTAACCACATTCTTATGAATTTGACACACTTTCTCCTTGATATAGATAAGAAATAGTATCAAAGAGATTAAATGAAGTCCAAAGGGTTATAGAATTAGCTTCTTAGAAGCATAATGGGGAGAAAGAGAGTTAGAGAGAGACAGGCGGACAGACTGACAGAGATAAGAGACAGAGAGAGATAGAGACTGATAACAGGCAGATTGCTGTTTATCCTTCACTCTAGAAGAGGACCATGACACCAGGGGAGTGATAGCATGATATGCAAGTGAATTGGATTTAAGTAAAGGATGGCTTGCAGAGTCACCAGCCTCACTTTCTCTTCCAGAGCCATCTTGATCCAGGAAGAAAATATATATCAAGATGATTGGACTAAGATTGTTAAAGACCTTGATTTAAAAAGGCCACTGTATCCAAAGTTCTGATAGAGAGCAGGGTATACTGAATAAAGTGATGATGAGAAGCAAAACACTCATGAGGAAAGAAAGTGTGAGAGCTAAGAAAGAGAAGATAAGTTAAAAATAGCATGAAATAAAAAAGTTAGTTTTCATAATTATAAATGTGAATATGATGAACTCACTCATAAAATGGAAAAGAAAAGCTAAATGGATTAAAAACAAGAATCTTTCAATTTGTTGTTTACAAGAAACATATATAAGGGGCTGGAACAAATCTATTTTGCTTCAATTGAAATAAAGAAAACAGAGGTAGCAATTATGATCTTAGAACAAAAGCAAAAACAGATCTAACTAAAAGAGATAAAGAAACTAAATCTGGTTGAAAGAGATCATAGGTAATGAAGTTACATCAATATTAACTAAACATAGCACCAAATGGTATAGCATCTAAATTTTTGAGGAGGAATTTGAAAGAGTTGCAGGAAGAAATAGGTAATAAAACTATACTAGTGAGGCACATCAGTTTTCCACTCTCAGAATTTGATAAATCTCACCCAAAAATAAAAACAAGAAAGAATTTAAGGGAGTGAATAAAATTTGGGAAAAGTTAAATATGACAAATCTCTGAAAAAATGAATGGGAATAGAATGGAATATGCCTTTTTTTTTCTCAGCAGGACATGGCAGCTATACAAAAATTGGATTCATATTAGAAGATTAAAAATTTTACAACCGACATTCTTTTTAGATCATAAAAAAAATTCAACTATGGACAATAAAAAACATTTTAAAATGTATTGGAAATTAAATAGTCTAATTCTAAAAAACAAGTTGGTCAAAGAACAAATTATAGAAAACAATCATTTTCATTAAAGAAAATGACAACAGTGAGACATGTCAAAATTTGAGGGATGCAATCAAAGCAATACTTAGGGCAAATTGTCTTTCTCTAATTGCTTACACATCAACAAAATAGAAAAAAAATCAGATCAGGGAATTGGGTAAATATAATAAAAATGACAATTCTACCTAAATTAATCTATTTATCCAATGTCATATCAAACTATCAAAAATCAATGTGTAGAGTTTGAAAAAATAACAATTCATCTATAAGAACAAGAAGCTCAAGAATATCCGGAGGGAGACTCAATGGAAAAAAGGTGAAAGAAAATGGTCTAGTTGTATCAAATGTCAAACTATTTTATAAAGAAGTTATCAAAACAATCTGGCCCTGGCTAAGAAATAGAGTGGAAAAATCTGTGGAACAGACTAGGTGCAAATTACATTATAGTTAATGACCATAGTAATCTGATGCATAGATAAAGATTAAAACTTTTTGAACAAAAAATTTTATATGAGAAAAACTGTTCAGAAAAGTTAAAAACAGTATTGCCAAAAATAGGTACAAACCAACATCTCACACCATATCTAAAGATAAGGTCAAAATGTATGCATAATTACACATAAAAGGTGATGTTGTAAGCAAATTTAGAGAGCATGGAATCGTTTATCTATCATATTTATGGATGAGGGAAGGATTTAAGACATAAAAAGTTACATAAAATACATGATTTTGATTGTATATTTTTAATTTTTTGCATAAATAAAAACAATGTAAAATTTTAAAGAAATTAGAAAACTGAGGAAAGAAACATTTGCAACAAGTATGTCTGCTAAAGGCCTTGTTTCTTAAATATATAAGGAACAGAACCAAATGTATAAAAATAAAAGTCATTCCATAACTGATAAATGGTTGAAGCCTATCAATGGACAGAATTCCCCCCCTCAAAAAAAAAAGCTATCTTTAGTCATATAAAAAATATTCTAAATCACCATTAATCAGGTCTGAGACACCACTTCATACCTATCAGAAAGGTTAATATGACACAAAGGGAAAATGTCAGATGTTAGAGAGGTAATGAGAAAACTGAAATGCTAATGCATTATTGTTGAAGTTGTGAATTGATCCAACCATTCTGGAGAGCCATTTTGAACAATCCTCAAAGAGCTTAAAACTGTATATACTTTTTAATAAGGGAATACCACTACTATATCCACATTTCAAAAACATTTTTAAAGGGAAAAGGAACCACTTATACAAAAATACTTATAGCAGCTCTTTTAGTAATGGCTAAGAATTGGAAATAAAAGGGATGCAAAACAACTGGAGAATGGTTAAACAAGCTGTAGTATGTGATTATAATGGAATATATTTTTGTGATACAATAAATAACAAGGAGGATGAATTCAGAAAAATCTGGAAAGACTAACATAAACCGATGCATAGTGAAGTGAACAGAAACAGAATATTGTACAAAGTAACAGCAATATTTTTGATGAAGAATTGTGAATGACTTTGCTATTCTCAGTAATACAATGACCTAAAACAATATGTATGACTGAGGAAGCATACTATCCACCTTCAGAAAAAGAATTAATATTGACTGGATATATATATATATGTATATGTACATATATATACATATATATCAAAGCATACAATTTTTTGAATCTCCTTGTACAAAATGAATAACATGTAAATATTCTTACATAATTGCAAAAGTATAACATATCAACATATCTAATTATTTACTATCCCAGGAAGAGTAGAAGGGAAGTAGGGAGGGATAGAATTTGGAATTCAAAATGCTAAATTAAAGATAAAAAATAAAATAGTAGTGATACACAAAAAAGAAATAGGGAAGGAAACTGTACATAATATATGCAAAAGTCTGAATTTTTAATGTTTAGTAGTCATAATAAAGATCATAATTTCATATAAATGAAATCTTTCAACTTGCAATTGTTCCATTTTACTTTGAACATTCTTCTCCTTTAAATATTTACTTTGGACCATAAGTCTGTAGGGACTGTTTTTAAAAGAATACTCTCGGCATTAATATTTCTAATGTAAAATGAATCAAAATGTTTTTGTGGAACTAAAATCAGTAATAGGGTTTGTTCTTGATGTTGTTCTGAAAGTTCTACTATAAAGATGTCCTTTTTTGAATATGTCTTCTATACCTGTATTATTTATCCCTTTGAATGGCCTATTTCAGTCAGCAATGGAAGTATATTTATTCATGTGGTTCAGGGAGATTTTTCAGGCAATCACTGCTTGCTACAGACAAGACAACTCTAAAGGGAAAAAGTAATATCTTTAGTTGCACAAAGTAAAAGAAACCTATCAAAATCTTCCTAGGGTCCCTCCCCGGAAGCAGACAAGTTACAAAAGAAAATAGGAACTGAATAGGCATCTCAGATAAAACTGTATTTTGTAGAATGTAGGCTGTCCTCTTTCTAATTATCCATTTTGCCATTTCAGGTTCTTGTTAATTTAATGTCATTTACTATTTAGCCCAATACACACTATTTAAATGGATTTATTTGTCTTAAACCCCATTACGAAATTTTAAATTCCCTAAGGGAAAATGATGCTTTTTGTCTACCTTCCTTTTCTCCAACATGCCTGATACTGTGCATAGTACTCAGTGCATTGTACATAGTAATTACTCAAGTAACAATTGTGGAATATGAATGAATGAGTAAATAAATGAAGCTCAATTTTCTTATAAACATATGGTGATGGATCCAAGTTATGAACATAGAAACCATGGTATAGTGTGAGAAATAATTGATTTGGATCCCTATTCTATTCCAATCAGTATTAATCAATTTGATAAAACCATATTGATATTAGGCCCTAAAGCCATGAACAGCAGATTTTAAGTTCATTTGCTTAATCATAGGAAGGTAATTGGAGGCCCTCCACACTTCTTTTTCCTTGTCATGGTGACCAAGTCCAGTATGGCAGAGGTGACTCAAGTATATTTTTGTACCTCTGAACTAATCTCTCACCCAGTAGGAATAGGTGACTGTCTTATAAGCACTTAGATCACTGACTGCGATAGCTTGTACCATTTCCTCCTGCTTAACCTGAAGGAGAAGCCTATCCACTTTGTGTGGAAATCTTCCTTACTTCACCCAACTTGTGACCCTTTTTACATAATATTTTGCTTATTTTATCTTATGCATCATATGTCAATTGACAGAATTATTCTGTATTTGGTAAAGTTGTTCTTCAATGTTTGCACATATAGCCCTAAAAAATAGGACATTGGAAAGAGGAAGTATTTCAGATCATGAGGAAGATCTGAGATCCATTTCATTGGAGGGGACCATAGATCCTTTAATAAAGTGTCATTGGTTCAAAACCTGGGTTATCTCTTTTATGATAGGTAGAATCATTTGAATCCCCATAATAGGCATTTAAATAGTTGAAAGAATGATGAGAACAATGACTTCCATAACTGTAAGTACCAAATCTTTTGTGCTCTGTTATCTCACATAATTTTACCCCAACTCATAAATATTCTTCTACAAAGATACTGTCCCTGTTATGAATGACCTTGTGTACAACTTAAGAAGAGGATGGCTGCCCTCATGATATTCTTTTCTCAAGAGTCCTTTAGCCTACTTTGGAAATGGGAAGGTCAACACTAAACTTTGCCTGAAGTTTTATTTTAGCACTTTCTTAGTTGTTATTTTTTGCTGAGGCAATTGGGGTAAGTGACTTGCCCAGGGTCACATAGATAGGAAGTGTTAAATGTCTGAGGCCAGATTTAAACTCAGGTTTTACTGACTTCAGGGCTGGTGCCCTATCCACTGCACTACCTAGCTGCCCTCTATTTTAGCACTTTCTAAATAGAAGGTCCTATGGAGAAGAGTATTATCTAATCAATATAGAGATATCTTTCATCAAAGTCAAGAATAATTTTCTTGTTTTGTCTCTGTTGTTGTGCCAATACCTAAGAGTGTCTTGAATGTAAAAGTTTAGTAAATGCTTATTTGAATTCATGAATTTATAGTTCTTTTAAGTAATGAAGTCAGAATTTATATTACTATGACCATGAAACTCTTTAAAAAGACCCATTTTAAAACAAGGAAGGAACCCATTGCCTATGCAAAGAATGCTCTTTAAAGAGAGATGAACTGAGCTGATAACATCAATAAATCATCGAAAAATAAAACACTGAGCATGCAAAATGAATTATGATCTATAGAGAAAGCCATAAATTTTGAACTTCAAAAATAACATTATAATATAACAATATGTGTCCTAGAAACCTGCTTGTGAAACAAGTGTTAAAAAGAATCTCAATAAATACAGTAAAGAAAAATACATCTCTCATTTCCCAAGAACCAACAAAAAGAAAAATAACTGATGATTAGGAAAAGTTAAAGGAGACTATTAGTTAATTTTTTCAAATATGAAGGCAGACTAGATAGTGAATTGTCCTTAGTTTCAATTTATCTAAACCTGAGTTTAAATGCTACCTCTGGCCCTAACTCTTTTACTCTCAGCAAGTCCCCTAACCTCTCTTTGTCTGTGTTTAAAGTCATTCCTTGGTCTTATCTAGTAAGTCATAGGAGAGATACTATCTACTTTGGTACCAGATATTTCTTATGATGAGAACATCATAGATTCAGACACTCCATAGGTACTGCATTCTATGAAAGAGTAAATTTGAATAAAGTTATGTAACTGATCAAGACCATTGCCTAAAAAGCATTAGTCTCATTATCTTGAATCAGAAAGAAAAAAAATGTTGAAAAAACCTACACACTTTTTATATACTCTCTTAACCAATAATCCTAACTTGGAATGCAATCAAATTTAAGCTTTCCTAATGTTCACAGGGTACTTATAATTAAATACAGTACTTTTAAAGAAATTTAAAGGTGGCTGAAGCCAAGAGTCTCCTACTTCAGAAGGCTAAATTTCCCTCCTAAAACATCAGAAAAAGTACAACATATCAAATAAATCAAGCATTATACGCTTCCATACTGCTCTAGCAATCTTCCACCATCTCTCCCTGACTCAGTATAATGAACATCATGTCTTATCAAAGCTGGCTTTTCACACTGCGTTCCAAAGATTTTCATACAATTCTATGGAGAAATAAATTGAATCTAATACTGAAAGCAAATCAACCATTTATCTTCTCCCTCTTCCTCCCTGTTTTTTGGCATACAAGAGTCCCTAGAAAACAAAGAGGAATAGAACTAAATCATGTTCGCAAGCATTTGCACACACATTCAAAGCCAAATCCTCCTGTCAAATCCTGATACAGCTCTCTCCAGGGATTCATTCAACTCAAATGAAGTGTTTGTAGACAGAATTTGATATAGCCTTTTTGCATGTCAACCATAAATTGCCTCTTGGTGGAGCTTGAGGGTTAAATAGATTAGTGTATTTTTTTTTCCTTTGAGGGGGAAAATAGTAAAGAATTCTGATTTTCCCATGTCATACTGACTACAGTTTCAGATAGCCCTAATGTTGATAATATGACAGAATTTATCTTAGTTTCAATGTTCAGATAATACTACAATAAGTATTGCAATCTTGAATAGAAACTGTGCTGAAGCTAATAATTGATGCATACAATATATTCTCTTATTCTGGAAATAGCATTAACTAAATACTGTCATTGCTTCACAACTGATGACTCTATTTCTCCTTTAACAACCACTGTTATATATTGGAACTAAAACTCCTTTGCATGTTAACCAATCCCCTATATATTTTGTCTTTTCCTTTTCAAACAATACTACTTGAGAATAAGGTCTATCTCACATTTTCCTTTGTATCCCCATAACTTAGTATAGGGCTTAACACACAGCAGTTATTAATAAATGTCTTTTCATTATTCACTCATGGACTGGGGTACAAGAACAGTGGAAGAAATCACTCCCCAAAGCAGAGGACAAGAGTAAAACTACTCGTGGGCAAAATACATTTCAGTGCACTTGATATTTCTACCATTTTGAAAGTGAAGAAGCCTTGGATCACTACAAGGTATGGGCATGCATATGATCAGGAGAAAATGAGTGTTCGTGGGCTAAAGCTGTGGCCACTGGAGACAGACTGTAGAGAAATGACCCCCACAACCATTATTTTGACATTTCCAACTCTGGGTTGAGCTACTACTACATTTTTCTTCTTTTCTACTCCGTTGCCTACTTAGCTCAACAGATGCCAAGAAGTCACTATTTGACAGAAATGCCTGGGAAAATTGGAAAAGTGTGGCAAAAACTCTGCATTGACCCAATACCTTATACCAACATAAGATGGAAATGGATTCATCATTTAGACATAAAAAGTGGTATTATAGACAAATTAGAAGAACAAAGGATAATCTACCTCTCAGATCTGTGGAGAAAGAAGGAATTTGTGGCCAAAGAAGAATTGGAGTACATTATAAAATACAAAATGGATAATTTATGATTATATGAAGTTAAATAGTTTTTGTATAAACAAAAACAATGTAGACAAGGTTGGAAGGGAAGCAGAAAACTGGGGGAGAGAGGGGAATTTATACCCAAGGCTTCTTATAAAGACTTCATTTCTAAAATATATTAAGAAGTGACTCAAATTTATAAGATTGCAAGCTATTCTCCAAATGATAAATGGTCAAAAGATAGGAACAGGCAATTTTCAGGTCAAGAAATTAAAACATTTCTAGTTATGAAAAAAAGCTCTACATCACTATTGATCAGAGAAATGCAAATTAAGACAACTCTGAGATACTGCTACACACCTCTCAGATTAGTTAAAGATAATTGAGAAATGTTAGAGGAGATATGGGAAAATTAGGGCATTGATGCACTGTTGGTGGAATTGTGAAATGATCCAACTATTCTGAAGAACAATTTACAAATATGTCCAAAGAGCTATCAAACTGCACACCCTTTGATCCAGCAGTGTCTCTATTGGGCTTGTATCCCAAACAGATCATAAAAAGGAAAAAGCACCCATATGTGCAATAATGTTCATAGCAGGACTTTTTGTAGTAGCAAGGAACTGGAAACTAAGTGGATGTCCATCAGTTGGAGAATGGCTGAAAAAGTTATGGTATATGAATGTTATGGAATGTTACTGTTCTATAAGAAAAAAATCGGCATGAAAATTTCAGAGAAGCCTAGAGAGACTTAGATAAACTGATGCTATGAAGTGAATAGAACCAAGAGAACACTGTATATAGTATCCACGAGATTATGCGATGATCAATTCTGATGGACATGGCTCTTTTCAACAATGAAGTGATTCAGGCCAGTTCCAATAGACTCGTGATGGAGAAAGCCATCTGCACCCAGAAAAAGGACTGTGACAACTGAATATGAATTACAACATAGTATGTTCATCCTTTTCCCTGTTGTTTGCTTGCTTTTTGTTTTCTTTCTTATTTTCCCCTTTTAGAACTGGTTTTCCTTATGCAGCATAATTATATAGAAGAATTGCACATGTTTAATATATATTGAATTATTTGCTACCTAGGGGAGGGATTGGAGGAAGGGAGGCAGAAAAAATTCAAAGTACAAGGTTTTGCAAGGGTGAATATTGAAAACTATCTTGTCATATATTTTGAAAAAAAAAAGCTATTTTTATAAAAAACCACAAACCACTTTATATTACCTCTCAATAGATGAATCTAATGCAAGGTTGAAATAAGTAAATTGTCTAGTTCAGTAGCTACATAAAGATGAGTCATTATTTCAGTTCCATGATTAGCTTACTTGTTTCCATACTTGATTTTAATGAATTCTTCTATATCACTTTACATGAAAGCCACTTGTAGTGGTAAGTTTAATCTATATCTCCCTTTTCCTGACCACCCCACTGCATCTGTTTCACCATTGCCCTTTGGGTCACTGGCAATTTTGATTCCTCTACAATTGAAGTTTTATATTTTACAGCCACATAGGATTAGAAAAACTGGTTTTAAAATTATAGCCTTCAATTGCTAGGAACAGTTTAGATTTATTGACTCTCCTGACCAATTCTACTTGTGCATTCCACTCAGTTATTCATTACTGGGCCCATTCTATAGTCCATCTGCTGTGTCTACCCAAGATATGTGTGCTGATGAACTAATAGAATGATTTATTTATCCAACATCCAAACGTCATCACAATCTGGTTAACATGAAGTTTTCATCCACTTGGTTTTTCCAACATTTATTACATAGTTAATTGTGTGTGTGTGTGTGTGTGTGTGTGTGCGCGTGTGCGCGCAACCATGGATCTGATTAAGGGGATCTTCTTGTGTTGTAAGTCAAATTCACTCAGCTGCAAATGCAATGACTGTGAATGTCACTATTATATAGTAATTCACCAATGATTTTTATTCTCCACAGGGAAGAAAGGAAGGAAAGGAAGGAAGGAAGGAAAGAAGGAAGGAAGGGAGGAAGGGAGGGAGGGAAGGAAAGAAGGAAGGAACAGAGGGAGGGAGGGAGGAAAGGAAGGAAGGAAGGAAGGAAGGAAAGGAAGGAAGGAAGGAACGGAGGGAAGGTGGGAAGGAAGGAAGGAAGGGAGAAAGGGAAGGAAGGAAGGAAGGGAGAGAGGGAAGGAAGGAAGGGAGGGAGAGAGGGAAGGAAGGAAGGGAGGGAGAGAAGGAAGGAAGAAAGGGAGGGAGAGAGGGAAGAAGGGAAGGGAGAGAGAGAGGGAAGGAAGGAAGGGAGGGAGAGAGGGAAGGAAAGAGAATAGGAGGGAGGAAAGAGGAAGGAGAATGGGAGGGAGGGAAAGAGGAAGGAGAATGGGAGGGAGGGAAAGAGGGAAGAAGAAGGAAGATAGATAAATGAATAAAATGATGTGAAACCTAAAACAGCAATGATAATCTAAATGAATTTGTAAAAGCTTCATAGAATAAATGACACAGTAGCTGCTTATTGAAAGAAACTAAAGATTTTGAGAGGCAGCTGTGTAAGAATGCATTCTAGACATGGGAAATAGTCCTGTAGGAGTGGGAGATGGAAATGGGGATGTTCTGCAAACAGAAAGTAAGCCAATATGTCCAGAACACAATATGAACAAAAGAAAATATTGTGATATAAACACAAAAAGGTAGGATAGAACCAGATTATGATGTAAGTCAGAGGATTTAAGGAGCTTTAAAATTTAGAGATAACAGGAAACGACTGAAAATTATTTCAGCAAGGGGATGACATGGTCAGGTGGGTGTTTTGTGATGTTTATTTTGATAGCTATATGGAAAATTCATCAGAAATGTTAGAGTACAACGAAACCAAGGAGAAGAATTAAAAGGTTATTGCAGTTATTCAGAAGAAAGATAATAAGGGCTTGAAATAGGGTGACAGATGTATGAGCAAAAAGAATAGGACACATTTTAGTGTTGTCATCACTAACCCTGGAAAGGTACACTATTTTCACCTTTTCATGTTATTCTTACAACAGCTCTGTGAGTTTAGTACCATGGATTTCATTGCCTCCATTCTGGACTTATTCCAATGAACCATGATTCTCAGCTATATGCACCAAGAGGAAAACAATGATAGAAGAAAGAAAAAAATAAATAAATGCACAGTTTTATGGTATGAGCACCTTGAGTGACTATGCTATGTACTTTTTCAAATGTCATACTCATGACTATTATATATAATGTACGCCAAGATATGATGGAAATTATATGAATTTGGGTTCAGACCACCTGAATTAAAATTAAAATTACATTTCTATTACTAATTTCCTGACTTTTGGAAAGGTTCTTATACTCTCTGTGTCATCTTCAAAATGAAGTGGTTGAACTAGATTATCTTTAAGATCCCTTCCAATATGAATTATAAAATTCTATGAATTGTATTGTGTCATTTTGTATCTCTTTGCTTTGTGTGTGTGTATGTGTGAGTGTGTGTGTATGTGTGACATTGGCTTGATAAGGTAAGGGGAAATAGAAATAGAAAGAGGAGTTTATTACTACAATAATCCAAATGATATGCAATGAATGACAGGCAATGAGACAATGGGAATGAAGAAAAGTGAATAGAAACAGAAATGTAAACACAGAATTTCACAAGATATTGAGACCACATAGCATATTGTAGAAGAAAAGTCAAATATGACAGCAGATAGTATAGGTAATAATGAGTAAGATGATGCTTGTAAGTGAAATGAAATACAAAAGGCAAGAGAGTTGAAAATTTGGGGGAAGGAATTAAATTTTAGACACAAAAGCCTAATTTGATTTGACTTGGAATAAATGGTAAGGTAGTATAACTAACTCCTGTCTCAGAATCATCTAGCATTTTCAGTAGCATCATTCTGGTGAACATCCAAACTTAAGTTGCACATATTTTGTTGTTGTTGTTGTTGTTGTTGTTGTTGTGTGTGTGTGTGTGAATACATGCTGTTTTCCTCAATAGTAGGATATGTTCCTTGAAGTCAGGGACTAATTGTTTGTTGATTGAAAATTCCACAATAATATGAATGTTATGGAATATTATTGTTCTGTAAGAAATGACCAGCAGGATGAATACAGAGAGGCTTGGAGAGACTTACATGAACTAATGCTAAGTGAAATGAGCAGAACCAGGAAATCATTATATACTTCAACAACAATACTGTATGAGGATGTATTCTTTAGGAAGTGGACTTCCTTCAACAAAGAGAAGATCTAATTCAGTTTCAATTGATCAATGATGGACAGAAGCAGCTATACCTAAAGAAAGAACTATGTGAAATGAATGTAAACTGTTTGCATTTTTGTTTTTCTTCCCAGGTTATTTTTACCTTCTGAATCCAATTCTTCCTGTGCAACAAGAGAACTTTTGGTTCCACACACATATATTCTATCTAGGAAATACTGTGACATATTTAACATATATAGGACTGCTTGCCATCTAGGGGAGGGGGTGGAGGAAGAGAGGGGAAAAGTTGGAACAAAAGTGAGTACAAGGGATAATTTTGTAAAAAATTACCCAGGTATAGTTTCTGTCAATAAAAAAGTTATAATTATTAAAAAATACTTTATTGCCAAAAAAAAAGAAAATTCCACTAATAGCAAATGCTTCTCTAAAGCAGACTACTCCAATTTTGATAGCTCCACTTCTTAAGACTTTTTAAAAAATTTCAGGTGAAACCAAGAACTCCCTTTTGTTTGAAGTGCTGATGAGATAGCAATGTAAAAGAATTCAGTGGGTAATTGGAAATAAAGGATCAAAAATTTCGGTTAGTGGTTTAGACTGAAGATGCGAATTTTGAAGATATTGCATTATAAAATATAATTTTGACTACATTGTAGAGCTAGAGACAATTTAGAAAATAGTAACTTTTGAAAAAATCTACTTTTGGCTTGATCCTAAATAGAAATTGTCTCTTCACTGAATTTATTAGCTAAATAGTTTGAGACTTCAATTGATGAATAAACCCTTTTGGGACTCTCTAACTCATACAAAAACAGAAAACTATTGGAAACATACACTATCTCTTTTCTCATCAAAATTATGTCCATCTCACCAGATGGGAATATACTATGCTTCAGATTTCAGAATTCCATAGTTCTTTTATGAGTCATTCTCATATATGTGGTTGAAACCATAGGATAAAACAAGTTTTCCAAGACAGAAGGTACAGAAGAAGTGAAGACTGAGCAAGGTCAGACTTAAGCAAGAGAGGTAACAGGATGAAGCAGCTAAAGAGTTAATGAAAGACTTGGAAGAGTTCAATGTCATAGAAGTCTTAATGGCCATCAGAGGTATGAGTCAGAGAATTGAGGAAAGATATTAGATTCAGTGACTAAAGGTATACATTGCTGATATTTATAAGATTTTCATTAGATGGAAAGGTACAGAAGAAAAATTGAAAACACTTAAGAGGTGCATGATAATGATAAAGTAGAAGCAATACGTGTAGAATAGCCTTTCAAGATTTCAGTACTAAAGGGAGAAGGGAATGAAGACATTAGCTTGAAAAATTATTAGGGTTTAAGTTTACATTTTGGGGAAAAACATGGAAGAGAATTTCAGTCAGTCCTCAAATATTTGAAGCATTTTACATTATCATATAATGACAAAGAATTGTTCTGTGTAAATATAGAGTAGAATTGGGTTTAAAGGCTAAAAGGAAAAGGAAATCAAATCTCAGTTATTAGTTTCACGTGCCTTGAAAAACTGCTGGTCCCACTTCCTTAGAAGTCTTATAACAAAAAGTTGCTATATATGATGTAGGTAGAAATCTTCTTTAAATATGGGTTGTATTTCAGTGGCTCTGGAGGTCCTTTCCAATTCTAAAGAACTGTAAATATATGATTGAATTGTGAACATAGAGAAGAAAATGGAAAGGATTGGATTGAGAATAGATATCAGCATAACATAAAGAAAGAATACATTTCCCAAAGAGTGATATAAGAAATTCAAAGGAAGATTATTTAATCACCATAATCAGTGGGTTTTTTTCCCTGCAAATCAACATTTGCATCTGACTTTTTCCTCTGGGTATTGATCTTTTTCCAATTTGAGATCACAGCAGCTTAAAGAACAAAACAAAGCAGAAGAGAAACATGTGTTGGCATAAAACTACCAACTCTCTGGATAGTTTTAATTTCTCAGAAATCAAAGAGTAATGATCTCTAAGGAAAGCCTATGACACTAGGATAGTCAGTCAATTCAGGGTGGAAGGGAGAGATGGGATGGAGAATTGGTTAAATTGGTTGTTTGTCAACATGTCAACAAAGTAAATCGTTTATTGACTGAATGTTTAACTCTTCAACCAGCTTTTCCCCCCTAGCATCTTGTAGACAAGTCAATTTGCTCAACTCTTGAAGGAACAAAATTTACAAGCAAACTTTTGACACTGCAACTGTGTCTTCACTAAGTAGAGAAGAACACAAAAATCATTCATCCATTGATTCAGATTGATGAAGGATTCAAAAGATATAGCAGATATGAAATGTTTACATCCTTTTATACATTATAGAAAGTTTACCTGTTACTAAACCATATATATATATATATATATATATATATATATATATACTCCTATATATATATATGAATATATATGTGCGTATATGTAATACATATATATATAGGAAGAGAAAAGAAAAAGAGAGACAGAGATAGAGAGATTTAATTTGCTAGCTGAGACAAGAAGCAAAAAAAAAATGAATGTTCTCAAGGAACTTATGGTCTACTGAGAAAATAAAACATGTTTAAAAAAACCACAATGTAATATATTTGGGTGATAAAAACTATCAGAGTTAAGCAAAGTTAATTATTATTTTAAGCATGAGTTTTCAAAGATGCCTACAATTCTCCCCAAAATGTATAAATCATGTATAAAACCATGTCTTCCTGATTGTGCATCCTGAATATATCTCTTTTTTTGTTGTTGTTGTTGTTGTTGTTGTTATGATTTTTTATTTATTTTTTTATTTAATAGCCTTTTATTTACAGGATATATGCATGGGTAACTTTACAGCATTAACAATTGCCAAACCTCTTGTTCCAATTTTTCACCTCTTACCCCCCACCCTCTCCCTACATGGCAGGATGACCAGTAGATGTTAAATATATTAAAATATAAATTAGATACACAATAAGTATACCTGACCAAAACTTTATTTTGCTGTAGAAAAAGAATCAGACTCTGAAATATTGTACAATTAGCTTATGAAGGAAATCAAACATGCAGGTGTGCATAAATATAGGGATTGGGAATTCAATGTAATGGTTTTAGTCATCTCCCAGAGTTCTTTTTCTGGGCATAGCTGGTTCAGTTCATTACTGCTCCGTTGGAAATGATTTGGTTGATCTCATTGCTGAGGATGGCCTGGTCCATCAGAACTGGTCATCATATAGTATTGTTGTTGAAGTATATAATGATCTCCTGGTCCTGCTCATTTCACTCAGCATCAGTTCATGTAAGTCTCTCCAGGCCTTCATCCTGAATATATCTCAAACAATATATACCACTGAATATGTGCCAACACTTTGCCTATCTCCCAGAATTGGTCCATATACATTAACTGAAGAGCCGAAGGGAAGAAACAACCCTCACTAAGAAAATGACAAATCATAATTTTGAGTTTTCACCTCCCATCCAAAAACATTATCAAAAATATGAATAGTCAGTTGGAGGAAAATAATAGTCACTGTTAACACTGCAGCATGAAAATTCTACAAAGAAATAAATGTTATGCTAAAAAAAAGTAATTAAAATGCCCAAACCAAATGATTTTACTCAAAGATTCTATCTTGACTCTCATACCTCAAGAAACTCAAAGATAAAAAGAAATGTCCCTGCATAGCAAAATGTTTTGTTATAGCAAGTAATTACAAATAAAATCAATATTGACTGAACAATGCCTAACCAAACTATAGTTTTATGAATGTAAAAGAATACTTTTATGCTGTAAGAAATGATGAATATAAAGAATTCAAAGAAGGACAGGAAAATGTATAAATTGATACAAACTGAAGTGAGCAGAAACAGGAAAATATTACATACAATGACAAGAGTAACATAAATGAAAAAGCTACCACCACCAGACCAACAATTACAAAAAACATCATGATATTGAAGATTATATAATTACAATCATCAAAACTAACTCTAAAGGAAAGAGGAAAATGCATTCTCCTCCCTTATTTACAAAGGAAGAATAACATGCATATTGAACACATTGCAGATACTATTAGACTTAGTTGATATGTTGAGTGGCAAAGCCACTTTGCAGCTTTTCATTTACTTATTTATTTTAAAATTGTTACATGGATAGATTCCTGGAAAAACATTATAGAAATAAAGATGATATTCTAATAGCATAAATGAAAAAAGTACCACCATCAATCAAGATCAACAACAACAACAAAAACATCCTGAAACTGAACTTTATATAATTACAATGATAAAAGTAGACCCTGAAGGAAAGAAGAAAATGCATTTACAGGGGCAGTATAATAAGGATAGTGAACACATTGCAGATACTGTTAGACCTAGTTGATTAGTTTTGCCCATTTTGTTGGGTTTTTTAAAACTTTTTTTAAATTGCTACAATGAATAAATCTGGGTAAAATTGGGAAAATATTATAGAAATAAATATTATATTTTAAAAGGACTCAAAAAATAAATTAATTTCTTTTGCTTAGTAAAATATTAATATTTCAGTGAAAAGATATCTATCAATTACAGAGCAAATATTTAAGAAGAATAAGTGAAAACTTCCAAGTATGTGGTTAAGTCAACAAAGATAAAACAAAACCCTTCCCTTCAAATTAGAAGAACTGAATTCAAATCCTGGCTGCCTTACTTAGTATCCTGACCTCAGGCAATTCTTTACCTGTCAGAGCTTCAGTCATTTCATTTGTAAAATAATGCAGTTGACAAGAAGGACTACGGAAGTCATTTCCAACTCTAACCTTATGTGATTCTGTAGTTCTATGAAATGCAAACACAACTGGAATGTTCCATAGATACCAAATTTAGAAAATGTATAACTCTTCCTAACTTTAGCTGCAAGTCAGTTCCATTTTTCTTAGTTCTTGAAATGTCTGACATTCTGCAGGCCTGTCTCTTTGTACTGTGCTGAGAGGTAAACTGATCTGTCAGAGACACCAATACAACAATCAATCTCACCAGGGCAGCACGATGTCAAATTTCTTTCTAGGCTGTCAAGAGTTCTAGTAATGTTATATTGTCACAATTTCCTGTGTTGTTACACTCCAGTTTAAAAGCACCTAAAAATCTTTTTCAGCAATTAGGTTGCTTGGGACTTGTTAACAGTGTCCTCCTATAAGACACCAACCTAGTATTTTGGCTATTAAACTTGAATGGTCTGCTAAAAAAAAGTGGCACATAAGTCCTCATTTCCATTCCAAAACATGAGAACAACTGCTTACACAATTCTAAAAATGACTAGAAATACATGAGGAGAAGTTTTAAATAGCCATAAATGAGCAATGTAATGGTGGCTCACTCAAGCATAAATGCTGAGCTAAATAATGGGCAAGAAATTAATCTAGTTTGTACTCTGGCTCTAAAACATGTAGAAATCAAAAACACAGACTATTATTTCATAAATTTCATCAGCAATAATAAAAGACATGAAATGTATATCAATTGACCCATAAACTGGAACCACAATTGATTAAGAGGAAGAACCTAGGCAGAATCATATTTAGAAAACTGGAAAGAAAATTCATTGATCATAGAATCATAGATCAAGAATAGGAAGCGACCAATTTTTTCAGCTGTAAAGTTACTTACTGCCATAAAAGTCCTTTTTTTGATAGAAGTACAATATTATTAGTGTGATTCAGGGCTTAGCATAATTCTGGCTGCATAGTTGAGGGTGAATAAATGTTTATTGTAGTGAATTGAATGATGTAATGCAGTTATCATGGGGGAGATATTTTTGGATTGAGAGCCAGAACTCATATTTATTTCCCTAGACATATACCTACATAACTACCTTTGGGTAAGTAACATGATCTTTTTAGGCTCACTTTCCTCACCTGTCAAATGGGGATCATAATAGCACCTACTTCACAGAGCTGTTGTAAAGATCAAATGAGATCATCTATGTCAAAGGCTTTGCAAACCTTTAAACATTAAAAAAAATGTTAGCCATTATAATTAATACATGACTGAAAATCATCAAACACTTTGATATTAATGAAATCAAATGGCAAGTGATTATTGTTTATTATGACAATGGAAAAATTACTTATGAACATAAAAAGACTGTGAATGTTATAATGTTATAATCAACAAGAGATTGCTTGTGATTACTGATTCAAAAGTCATTATATGGGACATGTATGACCATAAATGAAAATTACTCTTTCCTGTTACAAGAATAAATGATACAAGATGCAAAGATCAAGGGCTTCACTGAAATAGGAAAGAACCACAGGCACACTGAATGGAAAGATATTGCCAAGAAACACAAAAGAATGAGAAGGCAAAAAAATGATAAAAAGGTAAAAGTAATGATAATGATGATGATAGTTATTACTTCTATTGTTCTTTAATCTTTTCAGTCATGTCCAACTTTTCATGATTCCATTTAGAGTTTTCTTTGCAAAGATACTGATTGAAGTGGTGAGCTATTTACTTTTTCAGCTCATTTTATAGATGAAGAATTAAGGTATGTGGGGTTAAATGACTAATGAACTAGCAAGTATCTGAAGCCAAATTTGAATTCACAAAAATGAGGCTTCCTGATACTCACCACAATGCTCTAGACTATATCACCTAGCTGTGAATTATTATATTATTATTATATAATATTATATATAATACAACTAATATAATATAATGTATAAAATAATAGTGGTATCACT
Source organism: Sarcophilus harrisii (assembly GCF_902635505.1). NCBI lineage: Eukaryota > Metazoa > Chordata > Mammalia > Dasyuromorphia > Dasyuridae > Sarcophilus > Sarcophilus harrisii. Next base: position 95,811,424 of record NC_045431.1, read on the forward strand.
ATTATTATATTGCTTTAAGAATTACTAAGCCCATTATATATTACCTCATCCTGTGAGGTATGTCCTAGTATTTGTTTTCTTATTTAATACATGACATGAAGCTCAGAATGATAAAAAATGAGTTGTTTAGAGTCACGCAACTATTTAATATCCAAGGCAGGATTTAAACAGAGGACTCAAACAGGATTCAACAGTCCAATCATATTGATTGTAATATTCAGTATCTCATTATTCCAAATGAGACTATAGATAAATTAGACAATCAGAATATACTTTGTGTGCTATCTTCCTTATAAGATAAAAGTTGAATAAATCAAAAACATGTCTTACCTAATTTTGGAAACTCAGTAGAACTCAATGAAATGATAGCTGAAGTAAACATGTTCTTCCTCTCCACCCCAAGTAGTCATGTTTCTGTCATGTGGTTACAATTAAAATGGAACAATTAACAATCAAAGGAAATACAGAAAAAGACCTACATTTCTGGAAGGGTGGTACAGCAATTATCCATAATAATTCAGAATCTAAAGTCTTATATTTTAACTAAAGCTTTACTTCTAATTGAACAAAATTTTGATATATATAATGCTTAATAATTTTATAACCAGGCTGAGTATAGTTCTAAGCATTATGTGTCTTTCAATGAAAGAGGGATGGGGAATGAAATGGAATAAGCATTTGTGGTGGCTCCTCCATGCCTGTTTCTATTCTAAGAATTTTAAAAATATTATCTCACTTGATTTTCACAAGAGATCTCCAAAAGAGGTGATGTTAAATCAGCATTTTACAACTGAAGAAACTAAAGCAAACAGAAGTGAAGTGACTAACCCCAACATCACACAGCTAGGAAGTACCAATGATAAATCTGAATTCAGGTCTTCCTGACACCAGGCCCATTGCTCTGCCTGGCTTTCAATGAGTACCAGCTATTGAGCCTAAATAAGAAAAAAAAAGCTTGGCCAGAAGAAGAGATATTTGTTTCTTTGGACTAGTGTTCCTGAAAGGAGACTATTTAAGACACAAAAGGAAAGACATAAATTCAAATTCAAACTTTTCAAAGATACAATTAGTTAAAATATAGTCATTGGTTTTTGATCACTGCTTTGTCATGGTGGAAAGGCTTGTGTAATTCAGTGAAATTATGAGTTATGGCATGCAGGGTTACCCAAGACAAATACGTCACAGTACAGAGTTCTGACAAAAGGCAACCCAACCTTTGCCAAGAAATGTCCATGGACAGAATGGAAGTCAGAGGGTTTAGAATGCTATGTATGGTCCATGAGGATGAAGAATCGGACATAATTAGACAACTGAAAAATGATTGGTTCCAGCCCATTGGAATAATGTAATGTTATTTCATGAAACTCATTATTTGAACTATATTTCAACAAGTCCTAGATTTAATTATTATGTATTCTTATCCCATAGAACTGTAAACAGTCATCATCAGGAGCAAGGGAGAGGGAGGAGAAGAAAGACTAGCTTCTACTCCATTGAAATAGCATCCAAGAAGCTCAGCTGCTTCTCCCTGCCCTTAACTATGCCATGATGAACTCAATATGAAGAAAAGAATGAGATAAGGCTCATGTGCTCCCCAAATGGAATACTACAAATACCACTACCAATAATAATAACTAGCCTTCATGCATTACTTAAAAGGTTTAAAAATTATGCTTCTTTGTTTGATATTCTTAACAATCTTTTGAGATACTGCTATTGTCATCCTTATTTGTAAAGTAAGAAAACTGAAGATGAATAAAGTAAGGTTAAGTGAGTTGGCCAGAGACAGAATATACAATTGGGTCTTTCTGACTTCACATGCCCCCTATCTGATATCTGGATGACAAAAATCACTTCACTGCCAACTATCTCTGAATTCTTTGAAGTCACCAAAATTGATTCACTTCAGAGGCTATTTTTTTTTTGATGATAAATACTTAATGTATATCAGATGGCTTTTTGTCTTAGGGAAGGGGGACAAAAGGGAAGAAGAAAGAAAAATTTGTTTAAAAAATCTTACAAAAATGAGTGCTGTAAACTATATTTATTTTAAAAAATAATTTATTTTATTTTTAAAAATAAAATACTTTTGAGAAAAATAATAAGAAAGAGTTGGTTATATAAGAAATCAATAACAAATATACAATCAGCTATCTTATAATTCTTGCCTCAAACACTATTTTTAATTTCTTCAGCAAAGTTTGTGACCATATTTTTTTTTCTTACAATATTAGATCAAAGTTGGGAGATAGAAATTCTGAAGATAATATTAAATATGTACAGAGAGATGTAAAACGAGCCAAGGAAGGAACAGGAAAGTTAAATGTCTACATGTCAAAATCTCTCATAGAAGTCTATAATTTCATCAATGTTATTAAACCTGTTAAAATTTCAATCTTAACCAATACTAGGTATTTCAAATTTTTATATTAGGGAAGCCATCATCTTTGAAAGATACTGCTTCTCTCTCTTAAAATGAATAATCAGATCCTTTGACACAGCAGTGCCACTACTGGGTCTATATCACAAAGAAACATAAAAGGAAAAGAGCCTATATGTGCAAAAATGTTTGTAACCACTCTTTTTGAGGTAACAAAGAATTGGAAAATGAGTAGATGTCCATCAATTGTGGAATGGCTAAACAAGCTGTAGTATAGCAAAGTAATGGAATATTATTGTTTTATAAAAAAAATGATGAACAAGCTGATTTTAAAAAAGCCTGGAAAGATTTACATGAACTGATACTGAATGAAATAAGCAGAACCAGGAATACACTGTGCAAAATAACAACAAGAATGTGTGATGATTTAACTATGATCTTCTCAGTGATTCAGTGATCCAATGCAATCCCAATAAACTTTGCACAGAAAATGCCATTTGCACCTAGAAAAAAGAACTATGGAAAAAGGAACATTCTATGTTCATTTCTTTTTTGTTTTGTTTTTCTCTTCTGTGGTTTTTTCTCATTTTGTTCTGATTTTTGTCTTCCAACAAAATTCATAAAGCAATGTGTTTTAAAAATAAATAAATATGTAAATAAAATTTTAAAAATAAATAACAAGATACTAATTTTGTTTTTCTCTGCAGAGTGATATAAATTTTAAATCAGGCAGAACCTCGTATTTTTTAAAGTATGCACATTTTGAGTGATTTGAAATCTCTATTCTGTGCATACAGAGAGAAGAATCAAGAAAAATGTATGTAGCACTGACTCTTTATGAGGACTTAAGATATAGTAAACTAGGTCCTACTGCATGGTTGTGATGCCATTGGAAAACAGAGACAGGGTCTAGTTACCATACAACATTTTTTAAAATAATGTAGGATGATGTAAAAGGCTGCTGCACTCAACAAGGGATGGAATGGTCCAGAATAGGCATGTGGGAAGGCAGCTGTATACTATTTTATCAGAATGTCCACAAATGAAGTATTTATTCATCAAGATTTGTCGTTGTTGAGTTGTTCATTCATGTATAATTTTGTGATCCCATAAATCAGAGAACATCAATACTGTTCATGACATCTTGGCAAAGATATTGGAGTAGTTTGCCATTTCCTTCTCCAATAAATTAAAGGCAGAAGAATTTAAGTGACTTGTCCAGGGCCATAAAAATAGTAATTGTTTGAGATAGGATTTGAACTCGGGTCTTTTTAACTTTGACCCAACTCTGCATTGTGCTACCTAGCTACCCAATCAAGGTTTACCTACACTTAAAAATGAGGATTTCCCTTCATTTAAAAGTATTATTAATATACAAGAAATCTCATAAATCTAGAATTCATTTATTTGGAATTTGGGAGAATTTAAAGGAGTAGGCTATAGCATACTTTTGCATTAAAATACAAAACAATAGTTTGCTGAAATCACTGATGTAAAAACAATTGCAGAGAGGGTATTTAATTAATAAGAGGCATCTATTTACAAACATGAGTGAAGTGGAAGTCCAGCTACATTCAATAATATCAATCCTCATTTATTAATATAAGTATGATTTCTTAACTTCCTCCATTTTACCAAGTTTGATCAAGGATGAAACAAGGGTGCCCACTATCACCATTACTATTCAATACCATGTTAGAAATATTAACTTTGGCAATAACAGAAGAAAAAGAGATTAAAGAAATTAGAGTAGTTCATGAGGAAACCAAATTATCACTCTTTATAGATAATATGAGGGTATACTTAGCAAATCATAAAGAATCAACTAAAAACCTATTAGAAACAGCTCAGAATTTAAAAGTTGCTGGATACAAAATAAGTCCAGAGAAATCATCAGCGTTTTTTATATATTACCAATAAAGTCCAGCGGCAAGAGATACAAAAATAAATTCCATTTAAAATAACTGTAGATAATATGAAATATCTGGGAGTCTACCTGCAAGGCAAAGTCAGGAACTCTATGAACAAAATTAAAAGACCCTTTTCACACAAATAAAGTCAGATCTAACCAATGGGAAAATATCAAATGCTCATTGGTAGGCTGAGCGAATATAATAAAAATGGCAATACTATCTAAATTAATCTACTTATTCAGTGCCATACCAATCAAACTTCCAAGAAATTACTTTAAAAAACTAGAAAAAATAATAACAAAGTTTATCTGGAATAACAAAAGGTCAAGAATTTCAAAAGAATTAATGAAAAAAATACAAATTAAGTTAGCCTAGTTGAAACAGATGTAAAATTATATTATAAAGCAGCAGTCATCAAAGTCATTTGGTACTGACTAAGAAATAGAGTAGTCAATGAGTGGAATGCAATAGGTTCACAGAACAAAATAGTCAATGACTATAGAAATCTAATGTTTGACAAATTCAAAGACCCCAGCTTTTGGGATAAAAACCCACTATTTGACAAAAACTGCTGAGAAAATTAGAAATCAGTATGACAGAAACTAGGCATTAGCTCACACCTAACACCATATACCAAGATAAAGTCAAAATGGGTTCATGATTTAGATATAAAGAATGATATTAGAAGTAAATTAGAACAACAAAGAATAGTTACCTCTCACTTCTGAGGAGAAGGAAGAATTTATGGCCAAAGAAGAACTACAATACAAAATAGATCATTTAGATTATAATAAGTTAAAAGTTTTTGTACAAACAAAATCAATGCAGACAAGATCAGAAAGAAAGCAATAAATTGGGGGAATTTTTTTTTTTTTACATTCAAGGGTTCTGATAAAGGCCTCGTTTCTAAAATATATAGAGAACTGACTCAAATTTATAAGGCTTCAAGCCATTCTCCAATTGATAAATGGACAAAGAATAGGACAGCCCATTTTCAAATGAAGAAATTAAAATAATTTCTAGTCATATGTAAAGGTGTTCTAAATCACTATTGATCAGAGAAATGCAAATTAAAACAACTCTAAGATACCTACCGCTACACCTCTCAGATTGGCTAAGATGCCAGGAAAAGAAAATGACAAATGTTATAGGGGATGTGGGAAAACTGATTACACTAATACACTATTGTTAGAGTTGTAAACTGATTAGAACTATGCCCAAAGGGCCCTTTGATGCAGCAGTGTTTCTACTGGGCTTGAATCCCAAGGACATCATAAAGGAGGGAAAGGATCCACATGTACAAAAAATGTTTGTAGTAGCCCTCTTTGTTATGGCAAGAAACTAGAAACTGAGTCAATCTCATCAATTGGAGAAAGGATAAATAGATTATAGTATATGAAATTTACTGAATCAGACTTGATAGCTTCTATTTCTTTACTATCTCTAGTGAGAACACTGTAGATCATAAGTTTATTAAATGTTGTTAAAATGCAAAACTTCTTCCTTATCCTTTATTATGGAATATTATCTTTATATAAGAAATTACCAGCAGGATGATTTCAGAGAGGCCTAGAGAGACTAAGTGAAATGAACAGAACTAGGAGATTATTGTACATGACAACAATAGGATTATATGATGATCAATTTGGATGAACATGGCTGTCTTCAACAATGAGATGATTCAGGCCAATTCCAATGGTATTGTAATAAAAAGGGCACCCAGAGAGAGGACTGTGGGAACTGAGTGTGGATCCCAAAATAATATTTTCACTCTTTTTATTGGTTGCTAACATTTTGTTTTCTTTCTTATTTTTTTTCCTTTTTGATCTGATTTTTCTTGTGCAGCATATTTGTGGAAATTTGTATAGAAGAATTGCACATGTTTAACATATATTGTATTCCCTGTTGTCTAGGGGATGGGTGGGAAGGAGGGAAGAAAAAAAAATTAGAACACAAGATTTTGTAAGAGTTAATGTTGAAAATTATCTATGTATATAAATTGAAAATTTTTTTTCATTAAAAAAAGAAAAAAAATCAAAATTCTCTAAAACTCAGACTAGTCTACCCAAATTTAGTCCAAAATAGTGATGGAATTATAATTCATTAACTCTTTAGGATACATCTTAGATTTAACAAAAAACCATCCAGATTGAAATTGAAAAAATAATTATGTAGTAATTCAGTAAAACAAAAAATACACTTGTATTTCACATTTATCCAGCTTGTAAAATTTGATGCAATTGAGCATTTTGTTGTTCAGATGTGTCAGTCATAGTCAACATTTCATGAGCACTTTTGAGTGTTTTCTTCTCACAGATACTAGAGTGCTGTTCCATTTCCTTCTCCAGCTCATATAACATTTACAGAAAATGAGGCAAATGGAGTTAAATGACTTCTCCAAAGGCCCACAGCTAATGACTGTCTCAGGTCATATTTACACTCAGGAAGGTGTCTCTCTAATTCTAGGCCCAACATTCTATTCACTGTTCCACTTGGTTGCCTCATAAGTAAGTCAAGTTGATGTTTTGGTAGTATTCCATACTTTAGAAAGGACACAATTTCTGTAATGTTTTCTCCAATATATTAGATATGGAAAAAGTACTTGGAAAAATACATCAAAATTGTAAGCTACTTTAAAAAATTTCTCCAGTACCCCTAATCAAAGTAAATTTATTGTATCAAATCACACATGTGTTTATTCTCTGCCTTCAGTCATGTCCTAATGCATTTGCTATTAGCTTAAGGAAATATATGTTCTTTTCCTCCAGTTCTATTTTTCAAAGTATCACAGTTTACCATAAAGAGTGATAGAGAAGTAAATGCTGTAAATCTCTTTGTTCCCTTAAGGTTATATAGGCATTTCGATCCCTCAATATTGTGACAATGAATGAAAGAGACAACATCTTTACTTCTGTCCTTTTCCACCACATCCTCTTCTCTAGAAGTTCTAATTAACTCTGAATATCTTCCCTCAATATTGACTTCAGGAGTAACAACATTATTGATTCACCCTCATTTATCTGTTTTTGTATATCACTTTTTATGATTTTAAAAGGATAGTTTTCTGCTTCTTTCTAAATGAGATTAGAAATGTACTGAGTCAGACTTGATATCTTCTATTTCTTTATTATCTCTAGTGAGAACACTGTAGATCATAAGTTTATTAAATGTTATTAAATGCAAACCTTCTTCCTTATCCTTTCATATTTCCTCATTGTATGTTCTAAGAACTTCCACTAGTGATATCAGAAAAGGTTGTTTCAAGAAAAACTATTTTTGCCTGAAATGGCAGCACAAATAAATTCAATGAATATTAGATCACATCAAGTGAATTTTCCCTCCTGATTCATAATTTTTTTTCCTTTGAAATGCAACAGAGATTTAGGTACAAAATCTTGAAGCAATACAGGAAAGCATAGTGCTTTTTCTCTGTTCCCCTCTTGACCTTGCTACACTATTAATATGTTTTTAAACTAGAGTCCACAGACTTTCAAGGAATCTATGGATAGATATTCTCAACCTAAATAATCCCAGACAGCTTTGCATAGAGTCCATGGTCCCAGATCAATGAGTCAGCCTAAAAGATATCATCATCTGCAAGGTCACAATGACACAATACCAGAGGAACAAAAAATTAAAAGGAAAAAGTAATAACAATTTTATTCAATACCTAAAAAAGTTAGATCTTATTTCTTCTTTCTCTTCCTAATTGTCAATATTTTTCCCTCTTTGAATTGTTCTATGTTTTTTTGTTTTTTTTTTAACTCAGGCATATAGGGATTAAATATCTAGGGCAGGAAAGGACCTCAGGTGCCATCTAAGTTAAGCTCTTCATATGATAGATAAGGAATTAGTTCTAGAGAATTTAAATGATTTAACCAAGGTTACTGATTTAGTAAGTAAACATAAGAAGCAGGATTTGCACCTTGGTCCTTTCAGATCAGAGAAAGGGATTTTTCTATATGTTACAGAAGCACTACCACATGTGGACTACTGAGCTAAGAAAGCATAAAATAAGACATTCATTATATTCCAGATAACCCAGTTCCTTCCACATAGTGGTTATTTTTTAATCAAAGTTTCCTTAATGGGGAAATATGTGGAATATCTTAGAAGACAAAAAAGATTAAGAATATGGGGAAATTGAAGGAGTAGAAGAAAATAAGGAAAGAAGAACAACCACAACCACAACCGCAACAATCACAACAACAACTACAACAACAAATGATGTAAAACTAATCTATATACTAGAAGTTTTTGCATCAAAGGCAATGTTTTGGCAACAGAGAGTTAGCTTCAGGAGTCTGGACAATCAGGATTCAAATAGCACCTGTGTTTTATTAGCTGTATTATTATGGACAAATCACAACTTCTCAATGAAACAGATAAGAGAAAATAGAAGTTTCAAGGGTGGTAAGAAGTCTTTATTGGTAAAGGAAATTCAGCATTAGGAATCTGAGCAAAAAAAGGAAATTCAATTCTACTTAAATTATTAAATTTAAAATGCTAATAAAATAAATTGATAAATATTTATTAAGTATCTACTATGTGTTAGGTACAGTGCTTTGTGCTGTAGATACATGCAAGTATGAAAAGCAAAGTTTCACCTATTCACTAAAAGCTTATTTTCCAATGTGGGGGAGGGAGCAAGTACACATGCATATATATATATATATATATATATATATATATATACACAAATATACATGCATGTATGGATGCATATGCCTATAATATACATATGGAATTATAACATTTATAAGCACATTAATATATACAAAATAGTTAATTTCAAGGTACTAAAACATGCTAATTTCATCAAAACATGACATTTTCATTTAAAGAATAGTAAAAAGATATATGTGTAAATACAGCTGATGTGACCAATTTTACTCCTGCTAAGAAATCTAGAGGACATTAACCTTTTCACCAAAAAATCTCTAGAACTCCTTACTATAATAGCAGATAAAAGATACAGCAAATCTTGAAAGCTTTGAAATTCTACAAAGCAACTGGGTCTCTTAGTCAAAAGAAAACCCAGTATAAATGTCAAGCAGTCTTCATGTTTTTAATGTAGCTTCACACTCAAATAGGTTCAACATTCAATCCTGATTACTGTAATCATGACAAAGGAGAGTTCCCTATATATTTTCTACATTCCACTGTCATCTTAAAGATAAACATAGTAGAATTTGTGGGACTAGTAAAGGAAAACTTTTACAAACACAAATCATAATTTTCTTTTTTTCATGCCCAAACCAATCTCTTTATCAATATTCACAATATTTATAGAATTGAGACTCTGCCTCAGTGGAACAATTGTTGCCCAAATCTGTGGTTAACCAATCAGTCTTAACCCATTATGTATGGGGCATTTTTTAATTGCTGACATGTAGACATAACCTATCTAGTTACTTAAGTTAAAAACTAGGTATAGGAAAGTTTGGGGAATTATTCAGTGATCCAATTATGGCACAGCCTTAGAGCATTTGACTTCTAAAATGATAATACAAATAATGTATAATACCATTTCTTCCAGGCTTTTATCACTTTTTCTGTGCTGAGATGAAAACATTAGTCTCCCTGTGAACACACCTTAGATTTCTATACATTAAAAGATTTCAAGTATCAATAAATCCTTTGATTTCAAAGCAAATGTTTCCTTCTCAAAATTCATATCTGTACTTGTCAATCAATTTATTGTTGGATAAGTGTTCTAATTATTACTTTTTGGAAATTAGTTAAATTTTCATGGAAGCTCAATTTTCTATTTTTACTCTTAAGTTAAATATGCAGTTTTCTAAGAAAAATATTTAAAATTAAACTTTTTAGAAGAAAAATAATACACATAATATTTTCCTATGACTTACTTTAATTTTCAAAAAAAGTGAGCTATATGTTTTTTTTACTTAGGCAAACAATTACTCGTTTCATATAATTCAAATTACTATTTTCAGGATATATTAGATGCACAATAAAAAAAATACCTTATACAGCACTGTGACAGTGCCCCGAGCCTAAGAACAAATATGAGTATATTTTAGTGTCTTTCATATCTGTAGTGACAGTGCCAGATCACAACAATACATTTTCTGGATTTTATTGACAATGAAGTTGTTACAATCACAGAGTTAAATAATAATATTTCTACTTTGGTGGAAAGCACAAGATTTTGAGAGATGTCATTTTTTATATGGATGAATCAATAAAATCATTTATTTTCTCTGTGTCTCTTTTCTTGTCAATAAAATGAATGAGGTTAATTAGCATAATCACAAATTACTCATGTGATTCCACTAGTTTCTTGAAAATACACATTCTTCCCCCTTTTCTATCTCATATCTTTACTCAGAGACATAAAACTATTTAAGGCTAAAATGCCGATCAATCCATTTTCACATGGTAATAATTTGCCTTTTCACAGCTTTGAAAATTGAAGCTTTCCTACTGTTTCCAAAATTCAGTAAGAAACTTCCCATATTTATTCTACCCTTTGATAACATTGTTTGCCTCCAAATGCCAGGAACAAGGATTGGGAGATTCACTTTTTACTTGGCTCAGTCACGCAGTTGCATAAGTTATCAGCTACATGAATGGTGCTTCTGTTTGTAAGTGGAAAATTTTTTGGCCATGTTTATTCACTCATGGCAATGCTATGAGAAGAAACTCAAAAGAAAATGACCTACACTCCAGCTTCCTGTTTATCAACCAACAGTGTGTGAGTGTATTGTTGTTGTTATTGTTATTGTTGTTTCCTCATAGCAAAGAGCTATTATACAAATTGGAATTTACATTATAGCAACACAGTTTTATATGAAGAATTTTCAACTGACCACTAAAAAAGAATATAGACACATTTAGAAATATATATATATGGAATTAAATTTTCTAAATTTCACCTAAAAATGAAGACAAAGAGAATCAAGAAGAAAAATAATTCCAGTTGACTCATAATATGCACACTGTAGCTATGAATGAAAACTTCTGCTTTCCAGGTAAATAATCATCTAATGAGTCTAATCCTTTTATAAGATTCATATTTATGTAATGATCAATCATGATATCTTAGACAAAATTATACTATCTAAATATAAAATGCAAAAAAACATAAGACTAAAAAAAGAATATACAAATTTAATGGTTTATAGTTAAATTAAGCTTCCAAGGTGTCTTTCCTCCTGGCTTTGTGGATCATTGATGGCATTTGTTTAGAGAGAGTAAATTCAAATTTCTATCCGGCACTATTTAAAAGTTAGCTACTCTATGTAAATCTGAACATCTAAACATCTATGCAAATAAAAAATAAAAACCAATGGAATTTAAAACAAGATCAATTTAACAATCCACAAAGGCTTTTTTTTTTCAAATAGGAAATAAATAAAATATCATTCCAGTTTTTGTCAATGGTACTACCATTTTTTTGTTCTCCAAGGAATGACACTATAGTTGTCCTGGCCAATTTTCTCAGTTTTATCACTTGCACATTGGTGACTTTATTTACAAACTATTGATCTGATTACCATTTAAAATACCATTATGATTCAATCATTTCTTTCTATTTCTACTATCAAACCCCTAGTTTAAAATTTCATTTCTCACACCTAGAATACTGCTATATTCAATTCCACCCATTTGTCTTTTTCAAAATAATATTTTTTTGTCTTCCAAAATAATATTTAATCACAAAACCAAAGCCAGAGTTAAAGACTACTCAGGTAAGACAGAGCATATCTTGCACAGACTACTGAATAGTACTACCTTGTATAAGGAGAGTTCGCCAAGATTTTTGTTTTGTTTTGCTTTGTAATTTTCATATATTTATTTTGGCATTTGCTTGTTTTTTCAATAGGACTCTCTCTCTCTCTTGTCCCCCTCAATATACTGAAAACACAAGATATGTGAAATAAATTTTACATATAAAACATATTTCCATATTGACCATTTAGAAAACAATCAAGAAATAAAAGTAAAAAAAGGAAATTGGCTTCAATCCTCAATCAGATTCCATTAGTTCTCTCTCTGCAGGTAGAGAGAATTTTGTCACATAATTTCCTTTAAAATTCTCTTAGATCATTTTATTGATGAAAAAAGCTAAGTCATTCTCTGCTAAGCTACAAAAAAATAACTATTTTAAGTATTTAAGTACATATAAGTCCTTTTCCTGTTCTTTGATCACATTGATATACAGACCTAGTAGTAGTATTTCTGGATCATATGGTGTGCACAGTTTTATAACTTGTTAAGCATAATTGCAAATTGTTTTTCAGAATAGTTGGACTAGTTTACGACTCCACCAATAGTACATCAGTGTTCCACATGCCTTGCAACATTTTCTTTTTTCTGCTATATTAGCCTATCTGGTGGGTGAGATGGTACATCAGAGTACCTTTAATTTTCATTTCTCTAATCAATAGAAATTTAGAGAATTTTTTCATATGAGTAGAGATTACTCTGATTTTTTTATCTCAGAACTGCCTGTTCATATTGTTTGCCCTTTTATTGACTGAAGAGTGATTTGTATTTTTTTTAATAAATCTGAATCATTTCCCCATATATTTGAGGAGTAAGACCTTTATTAGGGGAAATTTTTTTAGATATGTAGCAATTTTTACCTAGTTTCCCGCTTTCCTTATAATTTTGGTTGCATTGGTTTCATTTGACCAAACAACTTTTAACTTCTCATAAACAAAATCAACCATTTTGCTTTTTGTGATACTGTATCTCTCACTTAGTAATGAATTCTTTAATAAATCCTTCCCTTATCTAACAAATAAAATTTTCCATGTTCTTCTTATTTGTTTACGATATCATCTTTACATTTAATCATGTACTCATTTTGACTAATCTGTCATGATTTTTTTCCTATGTCTAGTTTCTGACAAACTGTCTTCCAGTTTTCCCAGCAATTTATGTGAGAAAATGAGTTCTTGTTCCAAAAGTTTGAATCTTCGGCTTTATCAAACTCTAGATTTTTATGGACATTTGCTACTGTCTACCATCTTCCTAATACATTGCACTAGCTCACCACTCATTTCTAGTACTAGATTGTTGTAATGCTTACCATTTTGCAACACGATTTGACATTTCATACTGCTAGGCTACCTTCCCTCAGTCTTTCTCCTTTTCTTCTTTCTCTCTTTACCTTAACCCTCTTTAAAAGTTTGTTTTGCTCTTATTACTGTCTCCTTCAATCTTACCTCCTTTCAATGAGATATTTTACATTTTTAAATTTCTTTTCTTTATTTCATTTTTTCTTGATGTCTCAAAAAATAATTAATTTCCACTTGCCCAATTCTATTTTTTTCGAAGCAGTTAGAGTTAAGTGAGTTGCCCAGGATCACATAGATAGGAACTGTTAAGTGCCTGAGGCCAGATTTTGAACTCAGATCCTCCTGACTCCAGACTGGTACTCTATTTACTGTGCCATCTAGCTGCTCTCAATTCTATTTTTTAAGAATTATTTCCTTTCATAAGATTTTATGTCTTTTTTATTCAGGCAATTCTATTTTTAAAAAAAGAATTATTTTCATTAGTGAATTTTTGTGCCTCTTTCCATTTGGCCAATTCCATTTTAAGGTGTCATTTCTTATGTTTTGTTTTTTTTTTTTCAATAACCAAGCCATTGACTCTCTTTTTATAATTTTCTTACATGACTCTAATTTTTTCCCAAATTTTCCTCTACCTCTTTTAAATCATTTTTAAAATATTTTTTAAAAATCTCTTCCTAGAATTCTTGTTGAATTAATAGCCAATAGTACATTTTCTACATTTCTACTACATTTTCTTTCCTTGAAGCTTTGCTTATAGCTGTTTTGAAATTGATGTCTTCTGAGTTTGTGTCTTGATCTTCCTTTTCACCATAATAACTTTTTTTATGGTCAGATTCTTTAATCAAGTTTTACTCATCTTTCCAGGTTATTTCTTGAGTTTTATATTTATATTAATGTTACACTCTAATCCTGTGGTAGAGAGGACACTATCCCAAGCTTCAGAGTATTTTTGTTAATGTTTTCGAAGTTAGTACTGGAGGGAGAAGTGGTCTTTAAATTTTTGGTATTCCAACTTCATATGTTCCAGAGAAAGGCATGCTTACTCCTCCACTGACCTGTGCTCTGGTGTGTTTATTCAAAAGAGGCCTTGTTCTCCGGCAGCTGCAAATGCTAGCCCTTCTCTTGGCCAAAGAAACAGGTCCCCTATTATTCTACAATCACAAACACTAGCACTCCTTTATGAAGTTAGACAACACCCCTGCTCTATTTTGAGAAACCACATTTTTCCCAACCAGAGAACTGTGACTAGGTTCCACTTCGGTCACAAACACTAAGGAGCTGTGACTAGGGCACTTATTCTTCTGGGCTGCAAGAGGAACTGAAACTTTTTTTTTGGAACTGAAACAATAAAATGTGTGTGGCCAATACAACAGCATACTTCCCCCAGTGGCAACAAAGTATCCCCTATAATCTCTTTCTAACCAGTTGTCTGATCCCTTTACTACCTCTGTTCTGGTAACTCTTGAAGCTGCTACCACCTCTGTAATAGCCATCTCTGAAGCTCATGACTAGTTCTGTTACATTCTGCCTTGCACTCCTAGATGGTCCTCACTCCAAGGTCACACAATTCTCCTTTCAACCTCCTAATATGCATCAAGCTAGAAAAATGTTTTACTTTGACCTTTTGTTGGCTCTTCTACTTTAAATTTGATTTGAGGTATTAAAGATGTTTAGATGGGAACCCTGGTAGAGCAGTTAAGTTGATTCCTGGTTCATTCTTGGTTCCAAATCTAGAAATCCTCTGATTACTTATGGGTCCTTTCCCCTCCTTTATTATTTCCTTGGGATACAGACCCAGAAATGGCACTGCTGGATCAAAACGTATGCACAATGTGCAAATTTTCACATGTATAAAGCTGTTTGTAGTAGCTCTTCTTGTGGTAGCAAAGAATTGCAAAATGGCCAAATGCCCATAAATTAGGGAATGACTAAATAAGTTGTGGTATATGATTATAATGGAATATTACTGTTTAATAAAAATGATGAACAAGTTGATTTTAGAAAGGCTGGAAAGATTTATACAAAAACAAGCAGAACCAGGAATATATCATAAACACTAATAGCAAAAATGTGAAATTTTCACAAGAAGAAATAGAAAGTATCAAAAATATAATACTATAGCGCAAAAGCAAAAGACAATTAAATGTAAATTATAAAAAATTATTTTCATTTCATATCATTCAAAAGATATTAAATTAGGGAAATTATAAATGTTAGAAGGATAAGACAGGCATACTAACACAATGCTTAAGATCTCAAATGGTCCAACCATTATGGAAAAAAAAAAACAGCTGAGAGAAGTCATTGCACTTTACAAATCCTTTGATATAACAGGGAAATATGACTACTGATCATATAATTAAAGGATATCTAAGTCAGTATGAAAGGCTCGTACCCACACACACACACACACTCACACTCACACATACATGTGTGATCTGAACATTCATAAAAGCATGTATTTTGTACATGTAAACACAGACATACATATATTTACAGTGGTTCTTTTTGTAGATGGAGAAAACTGAAAATAAAGTAGATATCAACTGACTGGGTAATGGCTGAAAAAAAATGATAGATAAAGGTAATGCAATACCCTTGGTGAAACAGTAATAAAAGAATATGAAAAAATTCACAGAAACTTGTGATATCTACAAGAAGATATACAATATAGTTAGGAGAAAGAATTAAACCAATGTGATGAACACTATAACATAAAGGAAAAGACCATTTGAAGACATTCAAATACCAATCAGTGAAATGAATAATTTAATGTCAAATGATAAAGTGTAAAATTTACCACTCTCACCCACACAAATCATCAGTATTTCTATATATTACTGAAAAGTTCCAGCAGCAAGAGATAGAAAGAGAAATTCCATTCAAAATAAGTGTAGACACAATAACATATCTGAGCATATACCTGCCAAGAAAAAACCAGGAACCATATGAACACAATTATAAAACACTTCTCACACAAATAGATCTAAACAATTTGGAAAAATATCAACTGCTTATGAGTAGGCTCTACCTAAATTAGTCTACTTATTCATTGTCATACCAATCAAACTGATAGAAAATTATTTTATAGGGCTAGAAAATATAATATCAAAATTCATGTGGAAGAAAAAAAGGTCAAGAATATCAAGGGAATTAATGGACAAAAATGCAAAGCATGAGTTACTGGCTAAGAAATAGAATGGTAGACCAATAGGTTAGACACAAACTACAGAATAATCAGTAACTACAGTAATATAATATTTGATAAAACCCCCAAACTACAAATTCTGGGATAAGAACTCATTATTTCATAAAAATGTTTGGGAAAACTGGAAAATAATATGTCAGAAATGTATGCAAAAAAAGATCAAAATGGGTATATAATTTGGGTGTAACAGGTGATACCATAAGCAAATTAGGAGAACAAGGGATAATTCACCTATCAGATCTTTGGAGAAGGAATTTATCACCAAAGTATGCAAAATGGACAACTTTGATTACATTAAATTAAAATTTTTTAGCACCAATGAAACCAACAGAAACAAGATTAAAAGGGAAGTACAAAGCTGGGGGAAAAAATTTATAGCCAGCATTTCTGATGAAAAAAAAATTATAGTGTTTCTGATAAAGATCTCATTTTCAAAATATATGAAGAGATATGTCAAATTTATAAGGATACAAATTATTTCCCAATTGATGCATGGTCAAAGGATAGGAACAGACAATTTTCAGATGATGAAATTAAAGTCATCTATAGTCATGTGAAAAATGCTCTAAATCATTCTTGATTAGAGAAATGCAAATTAAAACAAATCTGAGATATTACCTCACACCTCTCAAATTGGCTAAGATGACAGGAAAATATAATGATAGATATTGGAGGGGATGTAGGAAAACTGGGACACTGATGCATTGTTTTTTGTTTGTTTGTTTGCTTGCTTGCTTGCTTGTTTGTTTTTTTAGGTATGAGATATGTTTTTTTTTAATTATAGCTTTTTATTTAGAAATTATATGCATGGGTAATTTTATAGCATTGACAATTGCCAAACCTTTTGTTCCAATTTTTCCCCTTCTTCCCCCCACCCCCTCTCCCAGACGTCAGGTTGACCAATATGTGTTAAATATGTTAAATTAAATACAAAATAAGTATACATGTCCAAACAGTTATTTTGCTGTACAAAAAAAAATCTGACTCTGAAATAGTGTACAATTAGCCTGTGAAGGAAATCAAAAATGCAGTGGACAAAAATAGAGGGATTGGAAATTCTATGTAATGATTCTTAGTCATCTCCCCAGAGTTCTTTTGCTGGGTGTAGCTGGTTCAATTCATTACTGCTCCATTGGAAATTATTTAATTCATCTCATTGCTGAAGATGGCCAGGTCCATCAGAATTGATCATCATATAGTATTGTTGAAGTATATAATGATCTCCTGGTCCTGCTCATTTCACTCGGCATCAGTTCGTGTAAGATTCTCCAGGCCTTTCTGAAATCATCCTGTTGGTCATTTCTTACCAAACAATAATATTCCATAATATTTATATGCCACAATTTATTCAGCCATTCTCCAATTGATGGGCACCCACTCAGTTTCCAGTTTCTGGCCACTACAAAGAGGGCTGCCACAAACATTCGTGCACATACAGGTTCCTTTCCCTTCTTTAAAATCTCTTTGGGATAAAAGCCCAGTAGTAACAAAGGGTATGCACAGTTTGATAATTTTTTGAGCATACTTCCAAATTGTTCTCCAGAATGGCTGGGTGTATTCACAATTCCACCAACAATGTATTAGTGTCCCTGTTTTCCCACATCCCCTCCAACATTCTGCATTATCTTTCCCTGTCATTCTAGCCAATCTGAGAGGTGTGTAGTGGTATCTCAGAGTTGTCTTAATTTGCATTTCTCTGATTAATAATGACTTGGAGCATCTTTTCATATGGCTAGAAATAGTTTCAATTTCTTCATCTGAGATTGTCTGTTCATATTCTTTGACCATTTATCAATTGGAGAATGGCTTGATTTCTCATAAATTAGAGTCAATTCTCTATATATTTTGGAAATGAGGCCTTTATCAGAACACTGATGCATTGTTGATGGAGTTATGAAATGATATAATCATTCTGGAGAGCAATGTGGAACTATACCCAAAGGGCTATAAAACTATGCATATCTTTTGATCTTAGTTTATTACAAGGAAATCATAAAGGAGGGAAAGGACCCACATATGCAAAAATGTTTGTAGCAGCTATTTTGTAGTAGCAAAAAATTGGAAAATGAGTAGATGCCTATCAATTGGAGAATGGCTGAATAAGTCGTGGTTTATGAAGGTAATAAAATATTATTTTTCTATAAAAATGATGAACAGGCTGATTTTAGAAAGGCCTGGAAAGATTTGCATGAACTGATGCTCAGTGAAATAAGCAGAGTCAGGCTTGTGTTCTGAACCAAGAAGGCTTGGTTCTTCTCAGTGGTTCAATGATCCTAACCAATCCCAATAAACTTTGGATAGAAAATATCATTTGCATCCAGAAAGAGAATTGTGGAGATTTAATGTAAATCATCACATTCTATGTTCCCTCCATTTTTTCTGTTTTTTTTTTCTCTCCTGTGGTTTTTCTCCTTTCGTTCTGTTTTTTTCTTTCTCAACATGATTCATATAGAAATATGTATTAACAAGTTTAATAGACACATATAACCAGAAAAAAATATATTAAAAAGAATTTTAAAAATTAAAATAAAATATATCACTCTCTTGTCCACAAAAAGGTGATGGTGTACAGATGTGGAATATGGCATAAAATGACAGCAAAAGACAGTGTGTTGTGCTATGTTATTCTTTATTACAAAAGAAGGTTCTAATACCCATATGATAATCAATTCTGATGGACGTGACTCTCTTCAACAATGAGATGATTCAAACCAGTTCCAATTGTTCAGGAATGAGGAGAATCAGCTACACCCAGAGAGAGAACTGAGGGAAATGAGTGTGAACCACAACATGGCATTTTCATTCTTTGTTATTGTTTGCTTGCATTTTTGTTTTTTTCTCAGATTTTTTTACTTTCTTTCTAGATCCAATTTCTCTTGTGCAGCAAGATAACTGTATAAATGTGTATACATCTATTGTATTTAACATATTTAACATGTATTGGACTATCTGTCATCTAGGGGAGGGGGTGTGAGGAAAGAGGGGAAAAGTGGAAACAAAAGGTTTGGTAAGGGTCAATGTTTTTTTTTTTTTTTTTTTTTTTTTTTTTTTTTTTTAATAGCCTTTTATTTACAGGTTATATGTATGGGTAACTTTACAGCACTGACAATTGCCAAAACTCTTGTTTCAATTTTTCCCCTCTTTCCCCCCACCCCCTCCCCCAGATGGCAGGATGACCAGTAGATGTTAAATATATTAAAATATAAATTAGATACACAATTTACATGACCAAACCGTTATTTTGCTGTACAAAAAGAATCAGACTCTGAAATATTGTACAATTAGCCTGTGAAGGAAATCAAAAATGCATGTGGGCAAAAATATAGGGATTGGGAATTCAATGTAATGGTTTTTAGTCGTCTCCCAGAGTTCCTTCGCTGGGCATAGCTGGTTCAGTTCATTACTGCTCCATTGGAAATGATTTGGTTGATCTCATTGCTGAGGATGGCCAGGTCCGTCAGAATTGGTCATCATATAGTATTGTTGTTGAAGTATATAATGATCTCTTGGCCGTGTTTGTTTCACTTGACATCAGTTCGTGGATGTCTCTCCAGGCCTTTCTGAAATCATCCTGTTGGTCATTTCTTATAGAACAATAATATTCCATAATATTCATGTACCACAATTTATTCAGCCATTCTTCAACTGATGGGCATCCACTCAGTTTCCAGTTTCTAGCCACTACAAAGAGGGCTACCACAAACATTCGTGCACATACAGGTCCCTTTCCCTTCTTTATGATCTCTTTGGGATATAATCCCAGTAGTAACACTTCTGGATCAAAGGGTATGCACAGTTTGATAACTTTTTGAGCATAGTTCCAAATTGCTCTCCAGAATGGTTGGATGTATTCACAGTTCCACCAACAATGTATTAGTGTCCCTGTTTTCCCACATCCCGGCAAGGGTCAATGTTGGAAAATTATCCATGCATATGTTTTGTAAATAAAAAAGCTATAATAATAGTAATAAATATTCATCAGTAAGAAAAAAAGAAAGTTCTATTAAGGGAAAAGATAGTAACAAAGGACAGCTGTGTTAAAAGAGATCAAGCAAAAATAAAGAAATGGGGGAAGAAGTATCATTGGAAAGAAAGATGTAACATTTATGTGACAAGAGTAAAAAATAACTGCTATAAAGTCTATGTGCTGAACTCCTACCCATATATTGTTAAAAGACCTAAAGGAAGACCTCTTGTCTTTTAGCATATTAGGGGATTCATTCATAAAGAATTTATGAGAATACATAAACAATATATACACACGATGAAAACATTTGTATAGGGGTTGCATTTGATACCAAATAAGTGAGTCCTCATAATAATGAGTCCAAAGAGTTGCTGAAATACAAAATATGTCTAAAAGCTTTTTGAAGAGAAATTAAAATGTTTTATTGATATTCTCTCATTACAATAGAAACTATACAAATATTACAAATACACTTGAACAACAGATTAAAATAAGGAAAATTAAGAAGCAAATGATCTCAGAGGGACAAGTACAAACCAATAAATTTAGCAACATTAACTTCTTTTCACTGTACTTTTGGAATCATATTCGTGTCCAGTTGACTCAACTTGAAGTTAAAAGTAAGATGTGGCTAACCTCTTATCACTCTTATCACTTAGAGTTCACAGATTTTAGATTTTGGATGCAAGACAAATCAGAATATTGTCTTAAAAAGTAATGAAATTCAAGAGTTGAAAATTCAACTAAATTAAATGCACATCATGTTAATTTAAAGCATGAATCACAATGTGTCCATACTGAACTGATATCAAATTGTTTGAGGCTCATTCTACAAAATGTTAATTACTTTGAAAGAAATTAAAACCATCTCAAAACAGAGATAATTCTTATGAGCAATTTGAAGATAGCCAAACATTTTTTAATTACAATAAACTTCAAATTTAACTATGAATAATACCTTTTTTCAATACTCAAATTAAAAATATAAACATTAAAATATGTTTAATGTATTTTAAATGAATTAACATATCCTGAGACTTTGATCCCTAAGCAACATTCTTCCTTACTGCTATCCTTTAAGAGCCTCTTTTAAACTGTAGAAGATATATTACTATCATTGAAACCTGGCTTCAAGGCAGAAGTTTAAGCAACCATGAGTGCCTATTGCAAGAATTAGTTGTTTAACATGCTGATACAGCATGCCTAGATCAGATTTCTTCATTTTTTCAATTTTTTTTACTTGAATTAAATATTTTTAAATGATATGAACATGATCTTACTTAAATCTTTATGGATAGCTATTGATTTTATCTTAAAGATAAAGTAGACTTTTCCCCTTTTCATTATTCCTTTTGATTTATTTATTTTAAAAGACTTACTGGCCCTATCACAATGGAATGGAGATGCCTAACAGCACCTTTATTGTAACTGAAGTTTTAATCTATTCTTTTTAGGATCTGGCCCATTTCACCATTACTTAACAAGTTCATGACTCTCTCTTCTTGTCTGCAAACACTTAAAACAACCTACAACTCTAACACTTTACCTCTTCTTCAACTTCCTTTCTAACTTTTTGTTTTCAATTTAATTTACTTTCTATGAGAAAATTATCAACATGCTACATCATTATCAAACAGCTATTCATCTTCACTTTCTGAAGGCTTCATGTGCAACTCATTGAAATTACAATGTTGGTCAACAGTTGGTCCATAGAAAGTACTTCTCAAGATATTTTTGAGGAGAGAAATATGTATATTGGATTAAATAATAAAATAGAACTATTTTTTTCTTTGATAAACCTAGAAGAAATTGATGTACTTTACAGTCAAATTTATATTCTGGTCTGAAAAATTTCCAGGAAGTTCATTTTAAAAAGTCAAGAAATCCAAAACTGATGTATTTTACACTTGTCAGCTTTTAAAAATTCCTGACATGAAAGGTGTGAGATTTTGATTCTATCAGTCATCATAAATTTTATCCCTCTCAGAAATCTGCAAATTGGTTCTGTTGCTTTTTAGTAGTTAATTAGAGATATATCCAATTTGGAAATATATTACTGTTGTTATCATTATGCATTACCTGCAAATTGAGATGTATCCAATGTTTTCATTTGAATTCAATTTCCTCTGTAATCTCTCCCTGTCATTCTGTACTATTTCCATGAGGACAGGCCATCACCCTCATTCAGAATGCCCATAGATTCCAAAAAATAAAAACATAAATATCTGATTGGGAATACATGTATTATCTCTTATGAAAACTACCTGAGTGTTGAAGTCTACATAAAATAGTGGCTTCACAAAAGCAAAAATTAATCTAATTAAAAGAATAAGGAAGGGCACTATATCCTGCTAAAGGGTAGCATAGACAATGAAGCAATATCAATATTAAACATATATGCACCAAGTGGTATAGCATCTAAATTCTTAAAAGAGAAATTATGAGAGCTGCAAGAAGAAATGGACAGCAAAACCATAATAATGGGAGATCTCAACCTTGCACTCTCAGAATTAGATAAATCAAACCACAAAATAAATAAGAAAGGAGTCAAAGAGGCAAATAGAATATTAGAAAAGTTAGATATTATAGATCTCTGGAGAAAACTAAATGGAGACAGAAAGGAGCACACTTTCTTTTCAGCAGTTCATGGAACCTACACAAAAATTGACCATATATTAGGACATAAAAACTTCAAACTCAAATGCAATAAGGCAGAAATAGTAAATGCGTCCTTTTCAGACCACGATGCAATGAAAATTGCATTCAACAAAAAGCCAGGGGAAAATAGACCAAAAAATAATTGGAAACTAAATAATCTCATACTAAAGAATGATTGGGTGAAACAGCAAATCATAGACATAATCAGTAACTTCACCCAAGAAAATGACAATAATGAGATGTCATACCAAAATGTGTGGGATGCAGCCAACGCGGTAATAAGGGGAAATTTCATATCTCTAAAGGCCTACTTGCTGCATAAAATAGAGAAAGAGAAGGTCAATGAATGGGCTTGCAACTAAAAATGCTAGAAAAGGAACAAATTAAAAACCCCCAGTCAAGCACTGAACTTGAAATTCTAAAAATGAGAGATTAATAAAATTGAAAGTAAAAGAAAAAAACTATTGAATTAATGAATAAAACTAAGAGTTGGTTCTATGAAAAAACCAACAAAATAGAAAAACTCTTAGTAAATCTGATTGAAAAAAGGAAAAAGGAAAATCAAATTGTTAGTCTTAAAAATGGAAAGGGAGAACTCACCATTAACAAAGAGGAAATTAGAGCAATAATTAGGAGTTACTTTGCCCAACTTTATGTCAATAAATTTGACAACTTAAAAGAAATGGAAGAATACCTTGAAAAATATAGCTTGCCCAGATTAACAGAGGAAGAAGTAAATATCCTAAACAGTCCCATTTTAGAAAAAGAAATAGAACAAGCTATTAACCAACTCCCTAAGAAAAAATCCCCAGTACCAGATGAATTTACATATGAATTCTACCAAACATTTAAAGAACAATTAACTCCAATGCTATATAAACTATTTGAAAAAAATAGGGATTGAAGGAGTCCTACCAAATTCCTTTTATGATACAGACATGGTACTGATATCTAAACCAGGTAGGTTGAAAACATAGAAAGAAAATTATAGACCAATCTCCCTAATGAATATTGATGCTAAAATCTTAAATAAAATATTAGCAAAAAAAATAGTGGCTTCATATGATTTTGACTTTATAAATTAGCATACAGAGTCTTGGTCAATGGAGTCAATAGCTAATACAATTGCCCTTTTCATGTGATTGGCACTAGGGGCATGGCACCCCCCTCAATCGGGAAAATCCACATAAAATTTTTGTATCTACCTTCACACCAGAGAAAGAGTCTAAATTATTATGACATTAAAAGATAAAAATATTGACATTATACAATATTGTACATACATCAATTCTGAGTTTCTAAACTTTTTTTTTTCTTTGTATCTGATGATCTATGTGTGTCATCTGTAACTTCTGCAAAATTCCCCAAAACTACAATTAATTTCTTATTCTGACCTGCAATATATCAAAATAGTGATATGAAAAGTAATGATGTGGAAGGAATAACTATACTCTGTAATTGTCAGATTGCATCTTGAATATTGTCAATAGTTCTGAATGACACATTTCAAGATGGATATTAACAAACTGGTACTTGTCTAAGAGAAAGACAACCAGGATTATAAAAAGGGTTGAAATCAGGAGGAAGGAAAACTTAGTAATGTTATAACTAGATTACTATACTAAAAACTTTGATCATGAAAATTGTGATTTATTACTTATTATGGAACTAGGACTAATGGGGATGAGATTTACAAAGTGAATTTTGATTATAGAAAAGGATTCCACAGTAAGCAGAAGTGATTGAGAATGGAATGTTTGTTTGTTTTTTTTCCTGTGATCTACAAGCAAATTTTGAATGGCCATAATGTTGTAGAGGGGCTTTCTAATGGGCTAAAGTTTAGATTATATGACCTCAAAGCTCTTTTCCTGCTCTATTTTTATTTCATTTTATGTAATGTCATAATAAGTTTCCATTATTTACAAAAAGAAGAATACAGATAGTGAATTCCAGAGGATATTCAGAACAGCAGAGACATGTTAAATAAATAAAACATGTAAATATTATAAGTGGTAACTAAGATTCTTACATATTGTTCTCATAGAAGAACTGAAGAGTACAATAGGTATAGACAGTATAAAAAATTGGGTATTCAGTGAAAACTTGTATTACCTAATAGATATTTTATATGGTATAGAAAATTTACAGGTTTTCATACTCATTCATAGTTTCATACTCAATATAATACTTTACAATTAATATGCATAAGTGTGGAAGATGATAATTGGGCATCATAAGTGATCAGAGAAGCCATAGAATATAGAGGCAATAAAATATCAGCTAGACAAAGTATACCGGTGGAGATGCTGATTTCACTCAGGAGGATATGCCTTCTAAAATTTTGTTCCTAGAACTGATCACACATATGACTGAATCAGGTCACAACACAGCAGGAATATCCCCACCCTAATCCTTGACTCACAATTCTCTTAATGCATCCCAAGATCATTTTAGAATTTTTGGTTACTATTGAAAGTTGAGTCTCTGTCAAATGGAGACCACATGAAGTCTTCTCACTAGTCAATGACCAGAGAGTAAACAAGCAATGTAAAGAAATATCACCAGAACTTTGGAAAGTAGAAAGAACCCGAAAGTGTTTGATGCATGGGGCTTTAAACCCCAATGTTATCTGTAGAAAGAGCAGAAATTATATTGGTATGCATTATAACCTTCTCATTGGTTGGGTCTTGTGATGGATGGCATATAAGAGAAAATTCAACAAAAATTCCCTCCTCTGGTAAAATTTCATTAATCATCTGCTCTTTTTCACTTTACTTAAATATTTTTAAATGATATGAATGTGGTCTTACTTAAATCTTTATGGATAGCTATTGATTTTATCTTAAAGATAAAGTAGACTTATTCTCCCTTCATTATTCCTTTTGATTTATTTATTTTAAAAGACTTATTCCTGAGTTTTCCTTCCTTAGGGGTCAAATGTTTAACATTAGCTTCAATAGAATATTCCACAGAGAGTAGGTCTACACTATTGTAACTTCAAGAGGGTAAAGAACCTTGGAAGATAGTAAATTTGTTAATTGAAGAATGAAAATTGTCAAATTGACAGAGCAAATTCCACAGAGGGAAGGGGTGGTCAGGAAGGGAGGACTAAGAAAATTTATTTCCTGGTACACTATTGAATTAGCTGGCAAACGTAGAGAGAGAGAGAAAGAGAAAGAGAGAGAGAGAGAGAGAGAGAGAGAGAGAGAGAGAGAGAGAGGTTTCCTGAGAAAACTTAATTTTACAATTATTCTGAGGAGAAAAACTTAGGGAGAATTCTTTAAAGATTTTAATTATCATAATGAAAATACTAAATGCTGAAAACATTTTCAGAGTTAAGGAAAAGAAAGCTGTTTCAGATGATGTTTAGATGTGTCTCAGGTTGTAATCTTTCTTACTGAGATACTCTGTTGAAATGTTTAAAATATTTTACTGTATGTTAACACTCCTAAGTTTTAGATACAATAACATTTAAATTTATTTTACTTTATAAGACTGGCAGTGTCAGAATACAGGGAATATGGAAGAAAAAAAGAGGAGAAAAGCATAGAAAAATTAATTTCTCCAGTTCATTTCATAACCAGAAGAGAATATCACTCAGTAAAATGGAAGAAATTGTGCATTTCTATTAATGAAGAAATATAAAAGTATGTCATTTTATTATCTTAGAATTCAGTCTAAAACCAAGTTTTAAACATAAGCCAATATATCTTAGAGGGGGTGACTAAATCACTCTTATAATATCTAAAACCCTGCATAGAAGGTAAAATTTCCCTTTTATACTAACTTTTATACTTGATCTGGTAGTCACTGATTCCATTTAAAGGATCTCTTTTTGGTAGGATGGATTCAAACTAATACTGTCCTATAGTAATAATAATAATTTTATATATATATATATGTATATATATATATATATATATATATATATATATATCTGTAAACAAGTCAGATGTTTTGTCATTGCAAGTCTCTTCAAGCAGAAGTTGCAATTGAACTCTCATACAAACATAGAAGCATCATTATGAAATATCTAGAAGGTTAATAAGATTCTGAATAACAATTAAAATTTGGTCTTCACACACAATACTCCATCTCAGTCTTTCATATTTTTTGCAATGGGCATTCATACCTAGAATGTAGTTTCTAAAATTCTGTCTCAAAGAATCTTTCTTCTTTAAAGATACAGCTCAAATACCACTTTCTTCATGAAACCTTTCCTAGTCCTTTTAAATGTTAATGCCTTCCCTCCCCAACTATCTTACCTTTAACTATGTTTTACATATTATATTATGCACACATATATGTATGCATATTTGCTCACCTGTACATATATAGATATATATTCTCTATATGCTTACATATTTCACTTCTTGTCTTCCTTATTAGGATGTAACCTCTGCTTATGTAAAACTGGGGATTAAATTTTGGTTCCTACTAGATAATAAACTTCTTGTAGCAGGGATCACATTTTATGTGAAATGTATATGTTGTAGCAGTATATATTGAGAGCTTAAAGAAATGTTAGAAATGGGGGTGACGGAGCCAAGATGGAAGAGAAGGTACACTCAACTTTCTAAGCTCTCTCATACCCTCATGACCAATTATTAAATTCAGCCTCAAAAATAGTGCTTGACTGGTAAAACCCACAAAGGTTAGAAATATGACAACTCACCAGCAGAAGATAATCTGGAATTTTGTCAGAAAAGGTTTATGCTAAGGGACTGGAGCAGATCAGCGCAGGCAGAGACAGAACTAGATGCTAGCATATTGTGCTGATTAGGTGGGGGTGATCTCTGTGTTTAGAAAAATTACAGAGACAACTCTGGCATAGACTGATTGCTCTGCCCTGCTTGCAAAACAGTAGATCAGCAGAGAATTCAAAGACACTCTTTAAAAAAACACCAGAACCTAACAGGATCTGTCTATACCCACCCAAAACCAGAAGTGACTCAGCAGAGATCACAGCAAACTGTGCAGCCCCAACCCGCAGTACAGGGCTTTTCCTTGGGGCAGTTATGAACCTGTCCGACAAGGGGGCACAGCCCAGGGCAGCCTCTAATCTGCACAATGCGGGACTTGGCCTGGAGCAATAGAACTTCCACAGTGAGACTGTGCTTCCAGGGCAGAGACACTTCTACTCTGTACTGGGCTATTTGCTGGTCAGCAGCTAATATCCACAACTCCACAGTGGGCTTTGGCCTGGGGTAGTGACACTTTCACTGCTCAATCTCTAGCCTCAGAGCAGTTGCTAATGCACACAGTGGGATTCTTCACTGGGCACTTCCCCAGCTTGGCCCTGTGCTACCCAGGTCTGAGTCGCTTCTGAGGGGAACTTTTTCCCCAGAGCACTCCTGTACCTCCCTGCTCTCTGCAACCTGTTTGTACCTTTCCCTGCTTTGCAGAGGAAGCTGGTAACCTCCTTGCCATGAAGGCAGACCCTAAAGGCTTTAAAAAATGAGTAAAATAATCAAAAGGACAATCAATAGCTTCTATACAGAAAAAGAGCAGGTTTGCAAGCCTGAAGAGACTAATAGCAAACAGTCTTCAGACAATACCCCAAAGGGGAATGTTACCTGGCCCCTATCACATAATGCTCTCCTAGAAGAGACCATTAAAAGTCTCAAAAGAGAGCTAGAAGAAAAATGGGGAAAGGAAAGAGAAGCTATGCAAGAAAGTAAAAACTTCCTGAAAAATGAATTGAAAAAGGTAAAGAATTCCCAGGAAGTGCAGGGAAACAGAATTTGTGAACTGGAAAAGGTAAAAAAAAATCCCAGGAATGTAAGATTTGTGAATTGGAAAAGATAAAGAATTCCTAGGAAAGTACAATTTGTGAATTGGAAAAAGAAAATAACTCATTAAAAAAAATAGTGAAATGGAAAAAAAAATTCCATAGAGCAAAACAGCTCATTTAAAAACTCAATTGGACATATTCAAGAAGAAGTAAAAAAAAGCTAATGAAGAAAGTAACTCATTAAAAATCAGAACTGAACAAATAGAAATGAATGATTCATTGAGACATTAAGAATCAGTCAAGCAAAACCAAAAAAAATGAAAAATTAGAAAGAAGCATCAAGTATCTACTTGGAAAAACAACAAACATGGAAAATAGATTTAGGAGAGATAATCTGAGGATTATTGGACTTTCCGAAAATTATGATGAAAAAAAAAAAAGAGCCTAGATACTATTTTACAGGAAATCATCAGAGAACTGTCCAGATGTAATAGAATCAGAAAGTAAAATAGCTATTGAAAGAATTCATCGAACACCTTCTGAAAAAGACCCTAAAATAAAAACTCCAAGGAATATTGTGGCCAAATTTCAGAACTATCAGATTAAGGAAAAATATTACAAGCAGCCAGAAAAAAAAAAAAAAAAACAATTCCAATACTGAGATACCACAATAAGGATCACCCAAGATCTGGTTGCCTCCACATTAAAGGATCGAAGGGCCTGGAATCTGATATTCCAAAAGGCAAATGAACTTGGAATGCAGCCAAGAATAAACTACCCACCCAAGCTGAGCATTTTCTTCCAGGGAAGAAAATGGACACTTAATGAAACAGATGAATTCCATTTGTTTCTAAAGAAAAAACCAGAATTAAACAAAAAAAAAAAAAAAATTGATCTCCAACCATAGGACTCAAGAAAAGCAGAAAAGGGGCAAAAGGAATTCTTGAGAACTGTATTTCTGTTGTGGATATACAAAAAGACTACATGTATAATTTGATTTTAATGATATAACATTAAAAAAAGGAAGTAGAAATGGAAAGGGGATAGTGTCAGAAAAGGGGGAAAAAGGGGATAAAATGAGGGAAACTACATCCCACGAAGAGGCAAAAGAAACATCATATCTGAGGGAATTTGGAGAGGGGGAGGAATATTGTGTGAATCTTACTCTCATCAGAGTTGGCCCAAAGAGAAAATAAGTGACATACTTGTTTTACAGAGAATCTTCTCTCACCTCATTAAAAAGAGGGAGTGGAAAAGGGGAAAAAAAGAGTAATAAGGGAAGGGCACAAGAAAGGAGAAGAGATTCAAAGCGGGGAGGGTGGGATCCTAAGGAATATGAGCAGCATGATACAAGTGAGGCACATAAGTTTAAAACTGGGGAAGAGGGCTAGGGAGGACAAGGAAAAGAAAAGCATAATCTGAGGATAATAAGATGGCAGGAAATATAGAACTAGTGATTTTAACCATAAATGTCAATGAGATGAACTCTCCCATTAAGCGGAGGTGCATAGCAGACTGGATCAACAGTCAGAACCCTACAATATGTTGTTTACAGGAAACACATTTAAAGGAGGGAGATACATACAGAGTAAAGGTAAAAGACTGGAGCAGAATCTTATGCTTCAGGTGAATTAAAAAAACTGAAGTAGCCATCCTTATATTGGATCAAGCAAAAGCAAAAATTGATCTGATTAAAAGAGATAAGGAAGGAAACTATATCTAGCTAAAGGGTAGCATAGACAACGAACAATATCAATACTAAACACATATGCCCCAAGTGGTATAGCATCTAACTTCCTAAAGGAGAATTTAAGAGAGTTGCAAGAAGAAATAGATAGCAAAACTGTAATAGTGGGAGATCTCAACCTTGCACTCTCAGAATTAGACGAATCAAACCACAAAAGAAATAAGAAAGAAATTAAAGAGGTAAATAGAATATTAGAAAAATTAGGTATGATAAATATTTGGAGAAAACTGAATGGAAGCAAAAAAGAGTATACTTTCTTCTTAGCAATTCATGGAACCTATTCAAAAATTGACCATATATTAGTACATAAAGGCTTCAAAATTAAATGCAGGAAGGCAGAAATAGTAAATGCTTTCTTTTCAGATCACGATGCCATAAAAACTACATTCAACAAAAAGTTAGGGGTAAATAGACCAAAAGGTAATTGAAAACTAAATAATCTCATCTTAAAGAATTATTGGGTGAAACAGCAAATTATAGACACAATTAATAATTTCACTCAAGATAATGACAATGATGAGACATCATACCAAAATTTGTGGGATGCAGCCAAAGCGATAATAAGGGGAAATTTAATTAAAATAAGGCTGAGGTACTACCTCATGTTAAATTAGCTAACATGAAAGAAAAGAAAAATGCTAAATGCTGGAGAGGAAATGGAAAATATGAAAAAAAAAACAATCTGAGGCTCTAATGTAATATTGGTGGAGTTGTGAAGTCATTCAACAATTCTGGAAAGAAATTTGGAACTATGCCAAATAGGATCCAAAACTATGCATATTATTTGACCCAGCAATACCACCATGAGTTCTGTTCCCAAAGTGGTTTAAAAAATAAGGTAAGGACTTGGATGTACAAAAAATATTTTAGCAGCTCTTTCATAGTAGCAAATTGTTACTTTTTATTATTGTATCTTTTTTATTATTTAGTTTAATACACATTTCTTTATGAATCATGTTGGGAGAAAAAAATGAGAGCAGAAGGGAAAAACCAGTGAATAAGGCCACAGACAATGGGGGAACTCTGGGTGAGGTATAAGATCCTTCAGCCCAGAGGGAATCTGCTAACAATGTCTGGTCGGCTTCCCATCTCCCCTAAGGGCTTTCTGCCTTCCTGAGAAGTCAGGGGATGATAATAACCTGTATTGTGATTAAAGCAGAGTGATGCCAGGTGGCAAAGAGTGATACCAAGTAGCAAACTACATACAGTAGCAAGTTGTTTATGTGGTCCCACGTGGGCAGTATATATTTAGTGCATGTCCAGTGTTGTTTTGGTTACATAAGGGTATTAGGGTATAAAAAGGGAAAAGAAGTGGGAATAAATGAACTCCATACTTCCACCATCCTCAGGAGCCCCATCATTAATTCTCCATTAAGATGGAATATTTTAATCATCCTAGCATGGGGGCTCTAGAAAGCACAGTACATTTTATTACCCCAACTTGGGAGCTCTAGAAAGCAGGACACAATATTTTAATCACCCGGAGTGGGGGCTCTAGAAAGCATGGTACATTTTCTCACCCCAACTTGGGGGCTGCAGAAAGCAGGACACAGCAGAAGAGAAATAAAAACAAACAAACAAAGAAGGGAAACAAACATAGCATGTGTTGATTTATATTCAATATCCATAGTTCTTTTTCTGCATGCAGATGGCATTTTCTGTCCAAAGTCTATTGGGAGTGCTGTGGATCACTGAACCACCGAGAAGAACCCAAGTCTTTCATAATTTATCATCAAGCATTCTTGCTGTTATTATGTACAATATATTCCTGGATTTGCTCATTTCCTTCAGCATCAGTTCATGAAAATCTTTCCAGGCCTATCTAAAATCATCTTGTACATCATTTTTTATAGAATAATATACATTATCTTCATATACCATAATTTGCTCCACCATTAATTAATTAATGGGAATGTACTCATCTTCCAATTCTTTGTTAAAAAGAGCTGCTACAAATATTTTTTGTACATATAGGTCATTTTCCCTTCTTTATATTTTCTTGGAATATAGACTCAGTAGAGGTACTGTTGGGTTAAAGGGTATGAACAGTTTGATAGCCCTTTGCTCATAGTTCCAAATTGCTATCCAGAATGGCTAGATTACCTCACAACTCCATATGGTGGAAAATTATTGGAAATTTAGGGAATGCCCATCAATTGGGAATGATTACACATAGGGGCATGTAATTATAACTGACTATTATTGGGATGGTTTCAAAAATGCCTGGGAATAAGTACATGAATTGATGTAAAGTGAACTGAACACAACTACGAAGTCATTATACACAGTAAGAACAACATTTTAATGAAGATCAATTTGAGAAATGAGTTTGGTTTCTTAATAATTCTTACCTATTAAACCACTGTAAAATAAATTATTAATTTTCTCCTAGACAAAGCTAAAGTACCATCTTCTGCATGACAAGCTCTGTCTCTTTTATATGTATTTCTATATGTATACAAGGGTCACTTTGCCAAAGTTTAAACTGACTTCTAAATGAAGAGGTAAAGTCTCAGTTGCTAAAGATGCTGGAAATAGTATTTTTCCCATGTCAGAAAGAGAAGAACCTATCATGAAACTGGAAACTGGTAGAATTTTGAATCTCTTAAGAGGAAGATAGAAAAAAAAACTGAAGTATTTTTAAAAGTGAGATTTTTTTTTAAAAAAGGAAGAATCAGGGACTCAAAGAATTGTGTTAGAATTCATGGCACAGGGGCAATTTATGAAAGAAAAAAGGAAAAATATATGACTGAGCTGCAGCATAAAAAGACAGACAAAAGAGGGCCATCAATTTTGCAGACATTTAGGAGCTGATTTGTTGTGAAATTCCTGGTTATTCCTACCTTTTTAAGGTTATTCCTTCTGAAGAATTTTCCAAGGAAAGGTCAAACCTTCACCCAACTTCACTCTCATTTCCAATCTATTAACAGATACTCTAAGATACTCTAACACTCTCTGCAGACATTTTTAGCCAACTCATCTTTCTAATTCCCTGTATTTCACATCAGAGTTAGCTAGAAATAATCATGAATTTAAATAAATTCAGATAATCAAATCCCTGTGAAATTTTAAGGATTCACCTAAGAGGGGCTCTAAGAAATTGTAACTGTACTCATAACTTTTGATTTAATATAAATCTAGTAAATCAACAGAGCAAGGGGTGAAATGGACCTGAGAGGCCATTATATTGATATGAGGCTAAAAAGTGAACACTTTTTGTGGCTTATATGGCTGATCAAATCCCCTTTATCAAGTGGACAAATTGAGAAAAAGGAAATAGAAATCATCAGTTGGTCAAACAAATTTCAAAGATATAGTGGTCTATCAATGTTGTTAAATTATTTCTCCTTTAAAAATGAAACTTTGGGGCAGGACCTTTTCTACTTGATGTTGGTTGGTAGTTGCCTAGAGCTAAGTCTGACTAGTAGAAAGTACTTAATATATATTGACTGATCAAGTGATTGTTGGATTCTTATAATAAAAATGATCAATAATTCATTTTATCTTAAATTGACTTTTATATTAATCTCTTTTGGGTAAATTACGAAATCTTAAAAGAGATAACAAATGCAGCAAAAGCATGCCTTTGTTTTAAAGCAAGTAACTTAACAGAAAATAAAATTAGTTTCCTGCCCAAATAATAGAAGAAATACAGCATGCAATATTTCTACCAGCAACTGATTCTAGGAAAAATACCTAAAGTGAAAAAAAATTGTCTTAAATTTTAAATAAATAAAATGAAAAAAAGTCTTAAATTTTCTTTTTCAAATACTCCAATGTTCATTTCATGTCTGAAGTTTAAATTCCAAATTTATAATTGATGAAGCAGTCCTTTTTTTTTCTTTTAAAAAGATAATCTGTATGTAAATAAATAAATACACTAATGGATTTAGTACCTAAGCATATGCATATTAAAAGTAATATGGAAAATAATTAATGAAGGGAAATATGGAAAACGAAATAAATACTAACATTGAAGGTCTGAGTAAAAAAAAAAAAATGTGATGTATTTTGTATTTGTTTGTCAAGCAGATTAACTGAATTCTTACCAAACAGATAAATTAAGAAAGATTGAGTTTAGTGATCTACTTTATCTATAAACTCTATTTATTCCTTTATGATTGACATCTTTTGACCTAGAAGCTGTTTCCAGTGTGGTATGAATTTTTACTATTATGTAAAACAAAATTAATTCATGCAATATTATGAAAAATGTCTGATACTTAACCTAAAATAAAATTCTTCTGTTGACAGATGCCAACTATAAGATTGTAAATCACAATATATTTTGTTTCATTCCTATTCTTGATGAGTCTCAGCAGGTTTTTAGTCTAATGAGGAAGTTGTCTGGCTGAAAAGTATCTAAATTAAGTAAGTGAAGGGCCAGCTGTCAATGCTAGAAACTCCAAATAGCTTCAAGGCATTTTCAATGAATCAAAAATAAAAAAATTCATGAGAAGACATAGGTAGTGAATGTTGACAGAAATTCTGAATTACTATTTAGATTTGTACTGCAATACAATTACAAACTTGAATGATGACATCATTGATAATTTGACCAAAAAAATTAGAACCTTATTATAAAAATATATAAAAATACACGTCTTTTATACCTCTCCAATAGCAGTTATAATGAAATTTCCCCAAAATGTTTTCAAAACATTTTATAATCCTGATTTCTCATTCTTCTTGTTTTTGAACTATGTGAGGCTACTGAGAGCATTGGAAATTATGATGATAACATCAAAAAAAATTTTAATATGACAATTTTTATGAGACAAGATATGTCCATTGTTATCCATTGTCAAAGTCATCATCATATCACCATTATCAGGCAGAATGAACAAATACTGTACTTGCAATCAGGAAGATCTTACTTTAAGTCCAGTCTCAGACACTTACTAGTTGTACGATACTAAAAAAAGTGCATCTTCTATCCGCTTCAATTTTTAAACTATAAAATAGGCTTAATAATAGATAGCACCTACTTCCCAGGTTGTTCTAAGAAACAAATGCACTAAAATACTTAAAGTATTATATAAATGCTAGCTATCGTCATCATCATCTCATCATCATCTTTACCACAAACACAACATGGCCAAAGAACCATAGCTTTTCATTTGTTTGTTTTAATATGCAACCACAGATGTTCTAAAAAATTAAGAAAGTGAATTGCAACTAATGTTTAACAAAAGCAATACTCTGAACTGCATTAAATACAGTGACAATTAATTGTATACATGTAGATTCTTTTTCAGATAATTTGAAATAAATACTTGGGTATTTTATTTGCTTGACAATTTATAAAGGTCATCTAAACATAAAAAATCAGTATATTTTTTCCTTTATCTTTAGCTTATAACCCATAGCATAATATTGAAAAATAAATTCTAATATAATTTTTCTAAATATTCTAATAATATAATCAATATAATGATCTATATAATTTAAAAATACAACCCATATGATTTTATGTAGTGAACAAAAAGATGAGGACTTTGCTACCTCTTCTGTGATTATATATATATATACATATACATATGTATATATATAATATATATTTTCTTTAAGAGTCATTCTCTCTCCCAAACCAAGATGCCAAGGGCCCATATTTCTTCTCAAATAAACCTGCCCTATTATAGGGAGCACCACCAAACAAAAATCTAAAAAGTGGTTGTCCAACATTGGAATATAGCAAAATCTTATACTTTAACAATTCAGTGAATCCATAATATCATCAAGGTAGGCATTCCCTGCAGGGTTATAGCTCACAATGTGGCCACACTCCTGAGTTTACATGAATCCTCCATATGGGGAATTTATATCCAGATCAATTAAGTAAAATACACATTTGGTATATCAATAGTTAAGATATGTATATAAATCTAAAAATTGTAATTCTTGTCACCTACTGTTCTACTTTTCTGTCACTTCCATTACTATTAAAGAAAAGAATGTCTGGCTCTTTTAAAAAAAAATGTATGTAGCAAATTTTAACCCTGATCTTCAGCTTAAGCCTTTCAAGTTGTGTCTTCAGTTTCAAAACTATTGGCCTTGGTCTGTAATTATGCCTCCTTGTTTGGCCACTATACTAGTTCCCACTCTTCTCAGAACTTGAAAGATGTTATGGCACAAGGAAGAAAAAAGTTAACTTTGGAGTGAGAAAGACTTGTATTCAAGTCTGACTTCTGACATATGCTGAACATAAGTCCTAGGCAAGTCTATTATCTAGGAAAGTATCTAAGATTAAAGTTAAAGAGAATGTGCAGACTTGCATTAATAGAAAGAATAGTTCTATATCAGAGTTCTGTATATTGATTAAAATATTTGTCTAATACCTAAACCACTTTCAGGACTTATTGGCCTTGGACACTGATGCTATTTCTTTTTTAGCTTTGTAGCATTGCTTTATTCCAATGAAAAGTTTGTTCTATATTTCATTAAAAGAGAAGTCAACTGATATCCCATCTGTGATAAACCTGGTGATCTCCAGCCTCCCTAATTTTATGGCATCTCTACACAGGCAAGATATAGAAGAAGACTGATTAATATAATCTAATGAACAATTTAGAAAATAAAAGGCTATTTCCATAACTTATGAAAATCCCAGTCCTGCTTATTTGTCTGTTGTTCCAATTTCCTAATAACATGCTCTATTCCATCTAGAGAAATTTAAGCTAATCAACAAAGTTAGAAAGGTAAGAATTTTTTAAAGATGTTGAATTTTTATCAAAGCTCATGATTCCCAAAATCTTTAGTCTTTAATATTTCATTGATATTGTCTTCACTCATTTTACAAATATTTAAATTGTCTATATGTGAATAAAAATAATAATTTGATTTTTTTTTTAAATTGGTAGTTTCAAGTTCAATTCTGTTTCTCCATCCATGTTTTATTTATCTGAGGCATAAATATACTTAGGAGTTCTAAGAGAAGTGATTAGTGAAGCTTTCTGAGTCAGAGTTCTGATCCAGCAATTTTTTATTTTATTTTAAATGCTAAAAGTCATAGTAGTTTAAAGGGAGAACACAATATACTAAAATGATTTCAATATGACAAATTGGTGATGGTTGAATTAATTACAGAGGACACAGAGAAAGACAAACTTCAATAATTATGGTACATATATTTTACTAATGAAATAGATGAGAATTTGATTACTAATTAAAAGGTAGTTAGGTTGATAAACAAAACATTTATGAATGCCTTTATTGGTTATATGCTAGCTACTTAGTGGTCAGAACTTCTAGTAGATTAAATAAGTCATTAAATAAGTAGATTAAATTGGTCAATTCATTCAAAGCAATTGTGTCCATTATATGTCATCCATAGTTTTTCTTCCTTAAGTCTAATTCATGGACATTTTAAAAACATCTCTTCTGCTACATAAACCATAAGCATCTACCATATCTTAAATCAAACAACAGCATATTTGTCCTTGATTAGTTCAGTTTTCAGAGTCTAACTTTTACAAAACATTTAACAGCATCATCAGGAAAGTTAATGCCTATTCAGATACTATTATAGATGCAGTAACAGATGTCTTTATCATTAATATACTTTCTAAGGGTTGGGGGTTGGGAAAAGAGTGTCAGAAAGTAATCCTTTTATCATCAAATAGCATCTCCAAGATGCTAAGAGCAGATCTCCAAGAATTGTTGAGGTTTTATTCCTTAATTTTCTTTTTCCTGTTCATATTGAGACACTGACACTTAAGATTCAACAGATTTTTATGATGACTCCACAGGTAGAAATTACAGGTCATCACAGAACAGATTTTGGGTTAGAAAGAAGACCTGAGTTGAAGATGTCAATTAGAAATTTACTCGATGTAGTGCCCTAAACAAGGTATTTAACACTTCTAGAGCTTAATTTCTTCAACCTCTAAAATGTGGTAGACAGAAGAGATGATCTCTAATGTCCCCTAATTTTCAATCAAAGAACCTATCACCCTAAGATTAAATCCAATCTCAGCACAGTCCACTGTGTAATACACTTTATACTCATCCATGACCAATATCTTTTAAATCATTCTTATATTGAGAGGGAAAATCAAACTTCATATTCTTCACCATTCAAACATGGGTTCCATGAAAAATCCAACAAATATGACATTAACTTTTTTCATCATCTTTACCAAGGAATCACATGGGCCCAGTTTTCAAAAAAAAAAATACGACACTATGGTATAAATGTAACCCAAAATCTTTTAACACATTTTGTTAGCTTTCTCCTACTTCCAGGAATGAAGCCCCATGAGAGAGACTAAGATCTAGACATTATCCAGATGTGGAGCAATAGCAGCTTTAAATACTCCAAGCGATGTGCACTTGGAGCACTGGGATTTTGTACAGCAAATACTGGCACTGGACTATGGCAGAAACAAGTTGCAAGATATTTCATACAATGCCTCAGATCCTTACTGAACATATTATCTCTGCTATCCTCCTGTGGTCATCCAATGTTAACTCAATGGGAAATTAGTGAACAAAATACATATTTGACATAGAGTTCACTATTGTCTAAGTGTCCTTTTTTTTTTTTAGATAGTTTTTCAGGTAATTGTTACCACTGAGTCACATTCAATCATGAGATACAGAAAAATCTAGTTTTGGCCCCTACTACAAAAATTAGCAAGATAACCTCTAGAATCCTCTTTAATGCAAGGTGACATGAAGAACAAATGATCACTGATTCACAACATCATCATACTGCCTCACAATATTTAGAAAAGTTTCTAGTAAAATCTTGCCCCTTTTCATCTTGACAGCACTCAATTTAATCAATTAATTGAAATCATTCAAAATGATGTTTACCTGTATATGGGAATAAGCAAGTAAAAAGTTCACTTTTCAACAGATTGTTTAGGCAAATGATATCAATAATAGCAAATACCTGTGATTGTTCCTCAAGTACAGAATCTGAAGGGTGCTGAGCAGCATTCCAACATGAGCCTTAGGTTAAGTTAAACATAATACATCTGTAATCAAGCATCTGCATATTCAAGGATGTAACCCATTGCAGCATTGTTGCTGATAGCTAAATTATAGTCATTCTCTCTCTTTTTTAAATTTTAGTAAGTTTTTTTATTTTTAATGCATATTGTTTCATGAATCATGTTAGGAAAGAAAAATCTCAGTAAAAGGGAAAAACTAAGGGAGAAATAAAAAAAAAAATAAGTGAACATAGAACGTGCTGATTTACATTGTCTCAGTTCTTTTTCTGGATGCAGACGACATTTTCTATACAAAGTCTATTGGAATTATTTTGGATCACTGAACTACTGAGAAGAATCAAGCCTTTCATAGTTGATAATTATACATTCTTGCTGCCATTGTGTACAATGTGTATGTGTGTGTGTGTGTGTGTGTGTATGTGTGTTTCTGATTCTCCTTGTTTCACTCAGTATCAGTTCACATAAATCTTTCCAGGCCTTTCTATAGTCAAGTTGTTCATAATTTCTTATAAAACAGTAATATTCCATTATGTTTGTGTACCACAACTTGTTCATCTATTCTCCAATTGATAGACACCCACTTCTTTTCCAATATTTGCTACCAGAAAAAGAGCTGCTACAAACATTTTTGCACATGTGAGTCCTTTTCCCTCCTTTATGATTTCCTTGAGATACAGACCAAGTAA
Organism: Sarcophilus harrisii; assembly: GCF_902635505.1. Lineage (NCBI taxonomy): Eukaryota > Metazoa > Chordata > Mammalia > Dasyuromorphia > Dasyuridae > Sarcophilus > Sarcophilus harrisii. Next base: position 95,851,724 of record NC_045431.1, read on the forward strand.
CATCACTGCTGGGTCACAGGGTATGCACCATTTTATAGCCCTTTGGGTATAGTTCCTGATTGCTCTCCAGAATAGTTAGATCATTTCACAACATTATCAACAATGCATTAGTGTCCCAGGTTTCCCACATCCCCTCCATTTTTCATTACGTTTTCCTGTCATCTCAGTCAATCTGAAAAATATGATCAATAGTGATTTATAGCATTTTTTTCATACAACTGTAAATGGCTTTAATTTTGTCATTTGAAAATTATTATTCATATTCTTTGACCATTTATCAATTGGGGAATGACTTGTATTCTTACAAATTTGACACAGTTCTTTATATATTTCAGAAATGAGACCTTTATCAGAAATATTGGCTGTAAAGATTTTTTCCCAGATTTGTAGTTCCCTTTTAATCTTGTTTCTGTTGGGTTTTTTTGCACAAAGACATTTTAATTTTATGTAATCAAAGTTTCCATTTTACCTTTCATAATATTTTGTATAATGTTTCTTCCCTTCTCCAAATATCTGATAGGTAAATTATACCTTGTTCTACTTTGTTAATATTATTATCCTTTATTCAAAATCATGTGTCCATATTGACCTTATTTTGGCATGGGGTGTAAGTTTCTGACATATTTTTTTTCCAATTCTTTTGTCCAATAGGGGGTTCTTATTCCAGAAGCTGGAGTCTGGGGGTTTATCAAATGCTAGATTGCTATGGGCTTTGGTTACTGTGTCATATGTATCTAATCTATTCCACTGATTCATCACTCTATTTCTTAGCCAGTACCAAGTGGTTTTGATTATTGATGCTTTATAACATAGTATTACATTTGGTATGGCTAAGGTGCCATCATATATATATATATATATATATATATATATATATATATATACATATCATTAATTCCCTTGATATTCTTGACCTTTTGTTCTTCCAGATGAATTCAGTTATTATTTTTTTCTAGTTCTATAAAATAATGTATTGGCAATTTGATTGGTATGGCACTGAACAAGTAGACAAATTCAGGCAGAATTGTCATTTTATTATAATAATTCAGCATAGCCATGAATAATTGTTATTTTCCAGTTGTTTAGATCTCACTTTATTTGCGTGAGAGTGTTTTATAATTGTCTTCATATAGTTCCTTGGCTTTGTCTTGCCAGGTAGATGCCCAAGAATTTACTTTGTCTTCAGTAATTTTAAAAAGAATTTCTCTTTCTATCTCTTGCTGGTGGTTTTTGTCAGTAATGTATAGAAATGCTGATGATTGTGAGGGTTTATTTTATATCCTATAACTTTACTAAATCTGTGAATTGTTTCCAGTAGGTTTTTGAACGATTTCCTAGGGTTCTCTAAGTATATCAACATATCATCTGCAAAGAATGGTAGTTTTATTTCCTCATTGCCTATTCTAATTCCTTTAGTTTATTTTTTTCTTATTACTAAAGTCAACATTTCTAGGATAATGGTGAATAGTAGTGATAATAATGGGTCTCGTTTCAATCCTGATCTTATTAGGAACATGTCCAGGTTCTCTCCATTACAAATACTTGCTGTAGGTTTAGATAGACACTGCTTATTATTTTAGGAAAAGCTCCCTTTATCCCTATACTCTCTAGTGTTTTTAATAGGAATAAGTGCCATATTTGTCTAAAGATTTTTTTCTGCATTTATTGAGATTATCATATGATTTCTGTTGGTTTTGTTATTGATATGATCAACCTTGGTAATAGTTTTCCTGATATTGAACCAGCCCTGTATTCCCACTTGGTTATAGTATATTATCCTGCTGATAAATTGCTAATATTTTATTTAGAAATATAATTTTCTTTCTCTGTTTTGGCCCTTCCTCCTTTAGGTACCAATGCCATATTTGTGTCATGGAAGGACTTTGGCAGTCCTCCTTCTTTACTTATTTTTCCAAATAGTTTACATAGTATTGAAATTAATTGTTCTTTATATGTTCAGTAAAATTCATTTGTGAATCCATCTGGCCCTAGAAATTTTTTCTTAGGGAATTCATTAATCACTTGTTCAATTTCTTTTTATAAAATGGGACCATTTAAGTACTTCATTTCCTCTTCTGTTAACCTGGGCAATTTATATCTCTGTAAATATTGATCCATTACAGTTAGATTGTCAGACTTGCTGCCATATAAGGGCAAAATAATTCCTAATTATTGCTTTAATTTCTTTGTCTTTGGTAGCAAGTTCACCCCTTTTATTTTTGATGCTGGTGTTTTGGCTTATTTCTTTACTTTTTCTGATCAAATTAAACAAAGGTTTATCTATTTTGTTAGTTTTTTTCATTAAAACAACTTTTAGTTTTATGAGTTCTACAATTTTCTTAGTTTCACTTTTATTAATCTCTCCAAGTTTCACAATTTCTAACTTGGTATTTAATTGTGGGTTTTTAATTTGTTCTTTTTCTAGCTTTTTTTGTTGCATGCCTAATTCATTGATCTGCTCTTTCTCTATTTTATTTAGGTAGCTATTGAGAGATATAAAATTTCCCCTAAAAACTGCTTTGGCTGCATCCCATAGATTTTGATTTGTTGTTTCATTGTTGTCATTTTCTTGGATAAAATTATGGATTGTTTCTATGATTTGTTGTTTGACCCACTTTTTTTCAAGATTAAATTATTTAATTTCTAATTGGTTTTTTAGTCTATCTGGCATTTATTGAATATAAATTTCATGGCTTTGTGGTCTAAAAAGGGAAGCATTTACTATTTCTGCCTTTCTGCATTTGACTGAAAGATTTTTATGCACTAATACATGGTCAGTTTTTGTGAAGGTGCCACGTACTGAAGAGAAAAGATATATTCCTTTCTGTTACTATTTACTTTTCTCCAGAAATCTATCATATCTAGGTTTTCTAGGATTCTATTAAACTCCATAGTTTCTTTCTTTTTTATTATATGGTTAGATTTGTCTGATTCTGAGGGAAGGTTAAGGTTCCCCAGTGGTATAGTCTTTCCATTTCTTCTTCTAATGGTCTATAAATCATCTCTAGGAATTTGGCTGCTCTACTGCTTCATGCTATACATTTATTATTGTTAGTATGTCATTTTCTATAGTACCCTTTATCAAGATGTACTTTCCTTCCTTATCTCTTTTAATAAGATCTATTTTTACTTTTGCTTTATCAGAGATCAGAATTTCTACCCCTACATTTTTTTTTACTTTAGCTGAAGCATAATAAATTCTGTTCCAGCCTTGTACCTTTACTCTATATTTGTTTCTCTGTATCAAATATGTTTCTTGTAGACAATATATTATTGAATTCTATTTTTAATCCACTCTGCCATTTGCTTCCTTTTATGGTGAATTTGTCCCATTCCAATTAACTATTATGATTATTAGGTCTGTATTTCCCTCTATTCTGTTTTCTCCCCTGTATATACTTTTTTTCTCTCTTTCCACCCTGTCCTTATCATGTGTTTTCTTAACCCACTCTATCCACTACCTTATCTTCTATCACCCCTCACCCCTTCTTTCAATAGTGTTTTTAACCTATTCCACCCATTACCTTATCTTCTATCAACCCTTCTCCCCTTCTCTTATTTTTCCCCTAGTGTTTGTCCTCCCTTCTATCCAGTCCCTCCCTTTTCTTTTCCTCTTTCTCCTTCTATTTTTTATAAGGTTAGATAAATTTCTATACCCAACTGAATGATTAAATTGTTCTCTCTTAAAACCAAAACTAATGACATCAAACTTCAGATAATGTTAATCCCCCTCCCTTATTTCCCTGGGATTGTAATAGATATTTTGAACCTTTTCATGTGAACTAATTGTCCTATTATACTTTCCCCTTTCCTCTTATTCTATCACAGACCTTTTCCCACCCTTTCATATCTTTTTCTTTGATATCATCACATCAGAGACCATTCACAACCACACCTTCAGTACATGCAATGCCCTCCTCTATCTGTCCCAATGACAGATATGGTTATCAAGAGTTACAGATATTGCTTACTATCTAGGGATATAAACAGTTTAATTTTTAAATATATATTTCCCCTGTGTACATTTTTATGGTTTTCTTGTGTTTTCTGTTTGTAGGTTAAATTTTCTGTTTAATTTTGTTTTTTTTTTTCAATAGAAATGTTTGAACATCTGTTTCTTCACTGAAGCTCCATCTCCTCTCTTGAAAGATGAAGCTGACTCTCTCTGGGTATTTAATTCTTGGTTATAACCCCAGGTCTTTTCCCTTCCAGAATATGGTATTCCAGACCCTTCAATCCTTTATTATAGAAGCTGCTATATCTTGGGAAATCCTGATTGGTGCTCCTTGAAATTTGACTTGTTTTTGTCTGAAAACTTGCAGTAATTTTATCTTGAAATTATACTTTTGCAATTTCACAACAATGTTCCTTAGATTTTTCCTTGTGTAATCTCTTTCCAGAGGTGATTGAGGGATTCTTTCCATGAGTATTTCTCCCTTTGTTTCTAGAATATTGGGACAGTTTTCATTAATAACTTCTTCTAGAATGCTATCCAGGCTCTCTCTCTCTCTTTTTTTTTTTTTTTTTTTTTTTTTTGGTCATGTCCTTCAGATAGGTTAATAATTTTTAAATTGTTTCTTCTGGATCTATTTTCCATGTCAGCTGTTTTGCCAATGAGGAATTTCATATTTTCTTCTTTTTTCACTCTTTTTAATATATTTGATTGATTCTTGCTGTCTCACAAAGTCATTAGCTTCCATTTGCCCTGTTCTAGTTTTTAATGTGTGGTTTTCTTCAATTATCTTCTGTATCTCTTTTTCCATTTGGTTTATTCTACTGTTTAAGGAGTTGTTTCCTTCAGACAACTTTTTCCTTCCTTTTTCAAATTGTTGACTCTCTCATGAAAACTTCTCATTTGTTTTCTCATTTTTTCTTCTACCTCTATATTTGCCTTTTGAAGTCTTTTAGGAGCATTTCCAAGAAACTTCTTTGGGCTTGAGACCAAATTATCTCATTCTTTGAAATTTCTTCTGTGGACATTCTGTCCTCATCTGAATTTGTGTTTTTGGTCTGCCCTGTCACCATAGCAGCTTTTTATGATCAAGTTTCTTTTCCATTTCTTGCTCATTTTCTTTCTTTTTCTTATTGGTATTTCCTCTTTTTGTACTTTTAAGGTAGAGCTCTGCTCCTAGGGTAAAGGTGGCACTGTCCCAAGCTTCCTGTGCAATTCTGAGCATTGTATTTGAGCACAGAGGCTACTTGTGTTTGTAGGGGATAGCTTTGTCTGCTGTGTTCAGGAAATAGCCTGATTTCCCAGAGTCTGAGTTTCAACTAAAAACTGTCCCACTAATTTGCTTCTCTACTGAGCCAGGACTGAAGGTCTTAGTTGTTAATTTGCTGTGATTAAGATCCTCTTACTGGCTTTCCTAGACTCTATCTGACCTGGTCTGAACACTCTTTTCACCCTCGTGAGACTGGCCTTTCTTGAAGTTTTTTCAGTCTATCTTGAGTTGGAGAGTGGTTTCATTCCATCGGACTCTTTTCAGAGGTGTAATTTCATGTGGTTTTCAAGGGAAACTCAATTATAATCATTCTCATAAAAGTCCTGCTGGTAGGTACTCTGGCAGCTTTTCGACAGATTTTCTCTATTGTTGCATTTTTACCCCAATAATATAAGTTCAACTCAATTCATTGGATTCAATTCAACAATCATTTATATTCCTGAATGCAAGGAACTGTGCTAAATGTCAAAAAATAAAGACCAAAGAAACAAACAAACAAAAAAAAAGATAGAATACTATTGATCCTCAAAGACATTAAATTCTTTTGAATGAGATTGAATTAATTAATGGACAAATTGTGTTTAACAGAAAAAGAAAAAAATCACAGATGAACCTTGGAGAAAAAAATGCATAACACAGAAGGTTATCTCTTCTCCCCTCCTGAATCAAAAATTCATAGTCATTCCTTTATGACTATGGATGGTTGGCACTTAGCATTAAGTATAATACATGAATGTCAATGTTCTAAGTGATGCAAAAAAATTTCAAGTAGGCCACAGTGCTTAGAAACTTTCCCCCCCGTTTTGTTTGACTTCAGCTAATAACTTACCAATTATCATTATCCTAAAAATGGTACCTGTTAAGTATCACTTCAATGTTTTTGGAATAGTTCCCACAAATCAGAATTGAAAGGATTTTTGTTAGCAATCTAGTTCAATACATACACCCCAAAATTTCTGCTACAATACACCTAGCAAATAGCCATCAATGAAGAATAACTCACTTCTTCTAAGGCAGTTCTGTTTAATTTTGGATAGCATTAAATATCCAAGGAAGGCAATCTCTCCATTATACAAATATAAATTTGCTTCTTTGGACCTTCAACTTAGTTGTTAGTTTATCTGAGACTCAAAATCAACAAAACAAACAAATAAGTGTCTTCTGTCATTATTTCCACAGCTACTATAGCAACAAGATAGGATTATAGCCATAACAAATTCAATTGAAGGGGGGAAGTAGCTAAGAATGAAAATCTTAAAGAAGTCTTAGATCAGGCAAATTAGAAAGGGAAAAGACATTTTTATAGTGCCTATTATATGTCAGGTGACGTGCTATACATATATGGAAAATCTATCTCATTTGATTCTCACAACAATTCTATTAGATAGGTGATATCCCTACTTTAACTGATGCAGACTGAGTTTGAGCAACTTGCTCATGATCACAAAGCTACTAAGTATCTGAGGACAGATTTGAATTCAGGTCTTCCTGACTCCAAGTCTAAGATTCTATCCACTGTACTCCCACTGTCTCCAGTTAGAGTAAATCATTTATGTGTAAAGTAGTTTAGTGTAAAAGTTAGTATAAATGGCATGAAACAGGACTTCAAATGTGTTTAAAGTCAACAATGTATTTTCCCATACTTGGAATATTCTCCCTCTTCTTCCCAGCCTCTTTGCTTCTCTTATTTCCTTCAAGTTACATCTAAAAACCACCTTCTTCAAGAACCCTTTTTAGACTAAGAAAGCTTCTTTCCTTTGATTTATTATTGTCAATTTATCCTTTAAGTATCTTCTTTGAAAAAAGTTGTTTTCATGTTGTCTCTCCAGTTAGCCTCTGAGTTTCTTGAAATCAAAGATTGTTATTTGGTTTTGCCTTTTGCTTTGCTTTGTAGCTTCATTGTATAGTATATTGCCTGAATGATAACAAAGCACTAAATAAATGCTTACTTATAGACAATGATAAATAACTGAATTCTAAAGAAATATAAACAATGTTAACCAAATGGAAAAAAATATATCATCTAATAACTCAAATAATTTAATTGTTTTTGTGAAATAACTGTGCATTTCTCCTAACCCTACAGTGTTTTACATACTTATATTCATATAGTATAAAATAATGTCAATATTTATTCATATACATATATAAATAAATATAACACCATTATATCAATATCTTGTTTAATAGTAATATGTTGTTAATACTATAATTACATACATACATACATAGTGTTTTATTTCCATTTAATTCAAGAGTTTAGCTGGCAAAATTTGGAAAATTTGTATAGAATGAAAAGAAACTTGGTTTAATAAATAAGTCCATCACAGCTACTATTAAGCCAATAGTTTCCCTGCTAGCTATTTTTGTTTCAGATTTTTGGTGGCTTTTCTTTTGTTTCTATTAAGTTTTCCAAACACAATATTAAATCTTCATCAACTTCTGTGAACCTGGAGAGAGAATGAAGGCAAATCTAAAATAACATTTGTGTGAGAATTGGGTAATTGTATATGCTCTTAATGTCTATAAGCTTTCTACTTAAACAAACAAATAAAAAAAATTAATATCAATTTTCTTCTTAAAATGCAGTATGTTATGAGCATCTAAAGAATTAAAGATACAGCTAACCAAAGGGAAATGGCTGCCACATATCACCTGAAATAAATTTTCAAGTAAAGTAATGTAAAAGATGTTAGCATAAACATTGGATGGCCAAAAAAGCACATTACAACAAGGGATTACTCAAGCTTAGCTGACATACTCCATTTTAATCATGAAGTATCAAGAAAATTTCCCAGCTTGAGCTAACTGTGGAAGATGTATAAGAAAGTATGAACAAGGTTGCCATGGAATGAGATAAAGTGTATCCTGCTTCAGTGGAAGAAGTACATACACACTGCTGAGATCAATACCTAATGGAAGTATATAAAAACAAGTGTAGATTTATTTTCCCTGAAATAAAAATAGAAATATTAAACAATAATAAACCTTATTCTCTTTGAATCTTTTCCATTTAACTTATAACTATATAATTCTATTGAATCACAAGGTTGCCAATCAACAACTAATAACATAATAAAAATATTATCAACAGTAATATTAAGAATAATGATAGCTAACATTTATATAATGTTTGCCATATGCCAGACACTGTGTTAAGTACTTTACAATTATTATCTCTTTTAATGCATATAAAAACTTTGGGAAGTTGGTACTATTATTATTCCCATTTTATATATATAAGAAAACTGAGGCAAGTAGAGATTATGTGACTTAGTTAAGGTCCCACATTCCAGACAAGTAGTTACACAGACTCCAACTGGAAACCTTAAATGATGGGGACTTTTCCTAAAGCATTACATTCCCCTCACAGAGCTATGATGATAGGAAATTTTTCCTAACATCAGGCATAAATGTGTCTTTTCAACTGACCTGTGCAAAAATGTTAGTAGTAGCCCTTTTGTAGTGGCAAGAAACTGGAAACTAAGTGGATGCCCATTAGTTGGAGAATGACTGAATAAGTTATGGTGTATGAATGTTATGGGGTATTACTGTTCTATAAGAAACAATCAGCAGAATGATTTCAGAGAGGCCTGAAAAGACTTACGTGAACTGATGCTAAGTGAAATGAGCAGAATCAGGAGATCATTGTATGTGGCAAAAGCAAGATTATATGATGATCAATTCTGATGGATGTAGTACTTCTCAACAATGAGATGATTCAGATCAGTTCCAATGACCTTGTGATGAAGAGAGCCATCTACATTCAGAAAGAAGACTGTGAGAACTGAGTGTGGATCACAACACAGCATTCTCAATTTTTGTTGTTTGCTTACATTTTATCTTGTTTCTCACTTTTTGCCTTTTTGATTTGATTTTTCTTGTGCAGCAAGATAATTGCATAAATATGTATGCATATACTGGACTTAAAATATATTTTAACCATATTTAATATATATTAGATTACTTGCTATCTAGAGAAGGAGGTAGGAGAAGAGAGGGAAATTGGAACACGAGGTTTTTCAAGGATTAATGTTGAAAAATTATCAGTGCATATCTTTTGAAAATTAAAAAGCTTTAATAAAAAATAAATAAACAAATTAAAATTTTTTAAAATGTCCCTTCAGCATTTCTCATTGTCCTTTTTTTCTGCTTTCTGAGGCCAAAAACAAACAAACAAAACAAAACGGAAAAAAAAAAGTCTGGTTCTTCTATGTGACAGCTTCACCTACTTGAACACATGTATGATATCCCTTGACTCTTCTCTTCTGGCTAAATATTCCTAGCTCCTTCAGATTCTTATGAGGTTACAAGGCCCTTTACCATCTTAATTATTATTCTTAGTATGTCCTTTCTTTTATCAATTCCTTATAATATTGAATATATATATATATCTATATATATCTGTGCCAAAGTCTATGTGTGCTCTTATAAGAGCAAAGTCAGAGAGACTTTTACCTTCTTATTTCCAGAAGCTATAGTTCTCTTAAAGCAGCTTTGATTCACATTAGATCCTTTGGTTGCTATACTGTATTGTTTGCTCATCAAAAGTTTTCAGGCTGATAAAATCTGCAGACCTTTTTTTCTACAAACTATTATCTAATCACTTACCCCACCTTGAACCCCAGCCTCTATGTGAAATAATTTCTGAACATAAGGCTGAGACTTTAAATTTGTTCCTATTCAAAAACACTATATTCTCTGGGTTTTCCTCTCACCTCTGTAACCAACCTCTTTGTATTCTTTGCTGATTCTTTCAGTCTTCCTAAACTCTTAAATTGGGTATTTCCCCATGGTTCTCTCTCTAATCCCTTTTCTCCTTTTGCTACACACTCCCTTGGAATGTCAATGACTTCTATAACTTCAGCTACCACCTCAATGCAGCTATTTGTGAACCAGATTTCTTTTTCTTTTTTTTTTTTGAGCTGCTAACACCTATCTCCAAACACTCTCAAGACATTTCCAAATGAATTTCTAATAAGCAATTCAAGTTGAGTATATTTTCCTCTTAAAGAAATGTTTCCTTTTTTACTTCATTGCTTCTTTACTTAATATTATTATTCATCCATTTTTGATTACTTTGACTTTTCTTTCTCACTCACCTTTCTTATCTTTGACAAGTCTGTGAATCTGGGAATGCACTGGAAAATGAGCTAAGACAAGTGTGATCTATTAGTAGATAGAGACTCAGAGATACATATAGTAGATTTCATACCTTCATATTTGCAGGTAATATTTCATTCCATCCTGTAAATGAAATTAAGATGCAACTACTGAGAGATAATTTAAATTGTTTTAGCACCACCAAGGCTCACAGAGGGAGGAAAGAAGACAGCTTAAATATTTATAAGTTAGATACCACCTAGCGACCATTAAGTATAATGCTTAATTTAATGAAGTGATATACCTCAGAAATGTGCTAGAAAGAATCTGACAAGACCTGAACTGGTGGCTTAAGTAGAGTTCCACCTGGTGGATACTCCAAATGCTGCATTCAACTATCAGTCGGATAATTAATACAATGATGTATATGTGTAATTAACATGCGTTATAAAGTTCATACTAAAATAATTCAGCTTTAAAAAGTATATTCTTCCAGAAAAGGAATATTTCCACAGCTTTCATTTTATTGGGATATTTACAAATGTGAAAGCATTAATGAATTAGCATTTGAATTTTTAAAAAACAATTTTTTTCTAACCAGGCAAAAAGCTTAAATCAAACAGAATATGACCTATGTTGAGTCCCTGAAAGCAAAATCAGTGAAATAACTTTCTCTTATCAATTCCCAAGAATATGCATTGCATTGACTAATTCTTCTACAATGCCTGATTTCAGCAGACCCCTATGGACACTTTTATAGTATTATCAGGAGCTCAAGATTCAATGGGGGAAAAAAAAGAAGTAGCTCATGACATTGTCTCATCACTAAGATTATTTTTCTATTCCTTTAAGAATCTGTAATAGAAATATAGAAATATTATAGAATGATATTCTATCATTCCATTTATATCCATATTTCTAAATACATTATTACAGAGTATATACTGCTGGTAAAATAAAGCCTATTTCTCTCAGTATTCACGTAACAGTTTCTTTGTAATTTCCTAATGTATTTGTCTTGTAATATTGTATACTCCAGCTATCTGGATTGTGTATTCTCCTCCTGCTAGTCTTTAAACTCTTTCAGAGCAGTAAATCAATTCTTATAACTTTGTTCTATACACAGAAGGCAAGTAATATATGTTTGCTAGTTAAATGTTTTAAAAACATGTCCAGCAAAATGGTTAGTCATACAAAGTGGAAACACAGGAGAAACATTATTTTCTTAAAATATAAATTCATTTGAGTGTTTTAATAAAATATTTTTATGGAATAAAGGGGATTTGAGAACATCATATAAAATAAATTTAACCCTCATTCTCCCCCCAAAACTAAAAATTTGGAAATTACCCCCCAAAATTGGCAGGGAGTAGCATGCTTTATTTGAATAATGATGAGAGCTATAATATGCAAATATTATTCCATTTTTCCTTTATTGATGAATTGGAATATATAAAAAACTCAATAAAAGTTATGCAAAAGGCTCATAAATAAACCTGAAGCATTATAACAAACCAATCACTTCCATTTAACAAAAGTGGCAAATTTTTTTTAAAAGTCCAGTGACAAAATCTTAGAAAACGGGAATTTACTGTACATTTTTGGAGAGTCCTTTTTATTCACTGTTGCATACAAATGTGTTCTTGTTCAATCTTAAATTTCCTCAATTAAAGGCTTGCAAAGATAATTTTCAAAAACAGGAATATCATTTAATCATTTAGCACCTTGGAATTGTCAGTATACACTTTCTTACAATGACATTTGCACATGGTCACTAATTTATCTGAAATCTGTATACTTAACCTGGCACTACACTTATAATGTTGGAAATATTCAAAGGAAAGCAGATAGGATGATAAAGAACTTAGAGTCTATGCCTTAGGAGAATCAACTGCAGGAACTGGGGATGTTTAGGCAAAAGAAGAAAATTATGGTTTTGAAGGTGGAATTGTCAGGGGATATAATAGCAGGTCTTCAAGTATTTGAAGGGCTATTACATGGAAAAGGAATTGGATCTGTTCTGCTGTGCCCCAGAGGGCAGAACTAGAAAGGATGAGTATTAGTTTCAAAAGAGGAAGCTTTGGGCTTGATAGAAAGAAAATGAAATTGTCAACAACCAGTATTATCTCCAAATTGAAGGAGCTACCTTGGGATTATCAAATTACTCCTCAGTGGGGATCTCCAAGCAATTACTAGGTTACTATCCAAGGATAAGATGGCTTGGAAGGTGTCCAAAGTCACTTCCTACTTTAAGATTCTGTAATCTCATAATAATATAATTATCTTGTGTTTCCCAATCCACTAACAATAAATAGTAATAATTAAATTATACTGTAATGCCGGAGAAACTGAGGCAAGATAGAGATTAGAGAGTTTTTAATATTTTATTTGAAAGGGAGAGATTTACTGGGACCAAATGAATCCATGGTTGCATGAGACTATCATCTCCAAGAATCCAGCATCCAGCCAGCATCCAGCAGCCAATTTGAGTTCTCAATGACATCTTATACACAGTAGCTAAACAAAGGCAGGGGGATGGAGTCCAAACTCTGGTGAGTAGGAATCTCCAGGCAGGAACCATCAACTCAGCTCTGACAGTTTGGGGGATTGGACAATAAATTCTAACAAACTGGGAGTTAAGAAAGAAGTGTCTGGCTACAAACAGAATGTCTGAAATCCCCCTTTCTGAGTTTACACATTGACAATTTATAACCTCAGAGTTATACCAGTCTTAATGCACAGGAGGAGGGGTGGGTTTGCAATGAAGGGGACTGAGGCAGAACAATTAAGGAAACTGAGGCAGGCCCAATTAGGGAACTGAAGCAGAACAATTTAGGGAAACTGAGTCAGGAGAATAAAAGAGAACTGTGACACAACATTACCAACTCACAGAAAACTATTTTCAATTATAAATTTAGCATAAAGTTCCAAAGAGGTAGGAACACACTATACAATACATTTCTACCAACCAGAAAAAAATCCCAGAGGTAATATATAGTTCAACAAATACTGCATACCTTATCCAACATTAAAGAAATATGCACTTATATGCAAGAATAAAAATATTATTTAGGAAAAGAAGAAACTATTACCTAGTCCCATATACTGGTTACAATAAAATTTTATTTGATTTGTCAGAGTTATCTACAAAGACACCTAGAAGGCCGATGACTAGAGTAAAAAAAAAATATTTGTCAAACTAAAATTTATCCAAACTGCAATTCAAGGGTTTAAGGTCTTTCTCAGATATTTCACATGAATTCAGAGAAAAATTTCAGTCTCTAAGGAAGAGAATATAGTATGAGGCAACTTTGAGACTTATCATCTGTTTTTACTAAATGACATTCTTTCCCACTCCCCAACTCCCTATAATAAAACTGAAATAACAGGTCCTATGAATGGATATGCATTCAATTCCTCAAACCAGAAACACTATTCCTCTTTCATCAAAGTGCAAGTAACTATTTCTCAGTCAAGTAGGGGGTCTTCATATATTTTTTAGCTTTCATTGTCTGCCCTCATATTACCTTGTCTGAAGTTCTCAATCACATTTGATGTTAACCTATATGCAGCACCTCATTTAAGGAAGAGAGGAAGAAGCCCTTGTGTTATTAAAGTTATTGTCAGGAAATCTTTGCCTTGGTTAATTTTGATCTCTGAATTTTATTATTCACATACCTACTGTGTCATATTTATTTTTTCACTATAAGGACAATGTGTGTATATTTGTGTATTAAGAATATTTTAACATTTTAAAATGTCACTTCAGGCTGATCTCTGAGTTTGCTAGTGGGGCATATTACATAAACTCATTGCACCAACATTGATTACAATTCATCCATAACTTGCTACATAAATCCTAGGGATTTACTTGAGACATACAAAGGTTAAGTGACTTTCTTGAATAAAATAGCCAGTGTCAGAGCCAGGATTTAGAAAACTTGAGATGATATAGCCCAGTGGATAGAGATCTGCATAGGTTCAACTTCTTTTCACGAATATATTGGTTTGTGTGACTCAACCACTAAATGAATCTCTAAGACAAATTTCCAAGAATCAAAGATATAGAGAAAGCTGGGTATTTCTTCACAGGGGTTGTTTAAACCAATGAAATCAAGGGTTCAGAACCTATCATCTTCCAACTCAGAAACACTAGCACTTGTTTGTCAAGCTAATCTACACACACACACACACACAAAACCACACACACGCACACACGCACACATGCATGTGCGATCTACAATAAGATACCAAACTCTTCTTATGTCTCAAACAGATGAAAAACAGATGATACTTTCAGAGGTAACATCTTTGATAGCAAGGATTGTTTCTTTGTATCCCAAATGCCTTGCCCTTAGTAGGTGCTTCATAAACAAATATCCTTGGAATCAAATTGCATTATTCTATGAACTTCATTTGTATTCTTACTCAGCAGCTGTATTCAAGAAAACACCTTTCTTCCCCATAGTTTCAATAATGGAAAATCACTCTTAAACGATAAAGTCCATAAGCATTGTAGCTTAGCCGAGTATTAATATCATGGAGAGAGAGAACTTCAAGGTCAAAGAAGCATTCTTCAAGTAATACTGGGTTAATGCTTGTTGATACTTCTTTCTGGAAAGGTTTTGCCTGAGGGAATGCCCATAATAAATTAATCTAGCTGCCTTCAGGGACACTTTCACAATTTATCTGATGTTGCCAAGGGCACCTTAGGACGTCCAGCTTGAGTCCAGGATGTTGTGTGTAATTTTATACTATGCCATACCCTATCAAAGGCCCATAAATATTCTCCTGATATTACTAAAGATGACTCTTCAGCAGATGCTGATACCATGTGCCAAGGCAATTATTAAACCCATATTTCAGACTTCCCACTCAGAGTAGCCAATGTGAATATTCTGAAATTCATCAAGCACCTGAGGAGGTATATAATATCTACCAATTATTTGGTCTTTTTCATGAGAATCATTTCTTATAAAAGCAATAAGTTATTCTTCTCCAGGCAATTTAAAAACCAGCAAGCAATCCATATAGACACAAACTTTTCAAAAGTTACACGTTTATCAGTGTATTAGATGTCAGATCTAAATCTAAAGAGATCTAAAGAGGAATACATTATCAGCAAGTTCAGAAAACTACTATTTTCTCCTTTTCTTGATGTTGTGACAAAATGTCTTTCTTATTCCCTAATCCATAACCAATTCTTTTCAACAGACTAACTTCAGTTACATTATAAAACATTGTGCTTACATAATTCAAGTCATTGTTTTGCTTTTGGGGGTTTTGTTTTTTATCAAGTATATGCAATTAATTTCCCCACCCTTATTTTTGGTCCAGGAATGCAACTTCTCTAGTATAAGAACCTACCCGTATTCAAACTCCTTCCCCCACTAGAGAATTTGTAGTTTTTATAACTTGTAGTTTTATAGAGTTTCTTGAAACACCAAATGATTAATGATTAGATGATGTTCATTATTAGCTATCACAGATCAGAGTGAGAACTTGAACCCAGGTGGTCTTTGAACCTAAGCCTTTTCCTCATCTACTACACTATACTATCTCCTAACAATAACACATTCTTGTTTTCCTTTTGTTTTAAAGAATTTAAGATTAATTGCCTTAAAATGTTCAAAACTATGTTTTTCAAATTTGTTTTTCTTTCATTAGTATACCTGCAAATACATTTTTAGTTGAGGTGATGCAGAAATTTTATGTTCAAACTTCCTTATTTGGTAATATAACTTGATTAACTCTCTTTGGGCAGAATGACTCATGCTTTCCTGACTCGAGGATTTTCCTTAATTTTCATATCCTTTTATAAAATACAGGCTTAAACTTTTCTCCCCTGACTATGCCTCTCAGACAAGACTAAGAAACTCAGTATTAAGAAGTCTTTAGGTATTTCTAAATACTCATCCAAATAGACTTGAAGTTTCATGATAGAAAAATGTTTTCACAATCATACATATGCATATATACATGTATGTTTATGGAAATTTGATTTGTTATTAAGTATGGAATTAATTTAGTTACTTGTTAAAATGTTCATGTTAAAAATACAAATAATTCTATAAAACTTTAAAGTCCCTCAATCTAATTAAATGTGCTTTTTGAATATTAAGTTCTGAAAATGGATGAGTTTGTATGAAATAGTATTATTATAAAATCTTGTGAAACTACAAATTAAGATGACTATTTCTGATTTTTAAATCTATGCAGTTAAAAAATCTTTTCTTATTTGCTGCCCTAACTTTCACACAATCATTAGCTCTAAATCAATATCAATATATGCACAGAAAAATCTGAAATATCTATTATCTTTTATAAGCAAGAGATTATGAAATCATTATCCCTGTGACTACAAAGTCTATTTAATAAAACTTATATGTATACCTGTAGACTTGCATAATTTTATACAGGGAAAGGATCATATAGCATAACTCTTTCATTTTACATATGACTAAATTGAGACAAAGAGAGGTCAAATTAATTTTCTGCCGTTTCTCATACCACTTGGTGGTGACAGATGATGCTAAATTCCAACTTTTCCAATACCTACTTAAGACTCTTCATATACACCATGCTGTATTCTAATCATCTATTTTTTAGAAAGGATTTTAAATTATTAATCATGTTAGTAGCTTGCATTTCATAGCATCTTAGAGTAACAAATCACTTTACATATATTAGTTCATTTGATCCTTGAATATCATCTGTTTCATAGAAGTAGTTAATTGCCAAAAGTCACCCAGTTATAAATGTGAGCCACATGGATGGCCATTCTGGCTCTTTATGAATTATTAGATGAATTATGACCATTTTACAGCTGAGGTAACTGAGATTCAGAGAGTGCTTAAAGGATTTGCATGCTCAAAGTCTTGCCCAGGTTGCAATGACATAGAGGAAAGAATTCTGGATTTGGAGTTAAAGGGCCTAGGTTTTAAAGCTGACTCTGCCACTTTCTAAAACTTGGGTAAGTGCTTTATTTCACTGAGTTTCAGTTTCCCTATCTATAAAATAAGAGGCCTAGAAAAAGACTAGCAGACTTAGAAGAGATTTCAGAGGCTAATAGGCTAATAAATGAAATTCTCTTTTTTATAGATATGGAAATTAAGTCTCTTGATGGTTAAATGACTTGTCCAGCATTATAGATGGAATAATCCTCACATCTGAGATATTAAGTTCAAGTAGTCTGACTCCATAGCCAACACTCAATATTTTGTGCCATTCTGCCTCCATATGCAGAATATCCCAAAAGTCTTAATGCCATTTTCAAGCTGATAGCTGAAAATGGTATTAAAAATTTTAGGACACTTTGCATAATTTCTAGGTTCCTTAAAAAGTTCAGCTCAAATTCAGTTATCTGCAATTCTTTCTAGAATGAACAACCATCTAACTTAAATTGAAAAAGAAATAATTAATCCTCATCCTGCCTCATTTTATCCTTTTACAGAACTGGAACAGCTATTTAGGATCTTCCCTGACACTAATCTCATAATTCTTCTTTTTTTTTTTTAATTTAACAGTCTTTTATTTACAGGTTATATGTATGGGTAACTTTACAGCATTGACAATTGCCAAACCTCTTGTTCCAGTTTTTCACCTCTTACCCCACCCTCTCCCCAGATGGCAGGATGACCAGTAGATGTTAAATATATTAAAATATAAATTAGATGCACAATAAGTATACATGACAAAACGTTATTTTGCTGTACAAAAGAATCAGACTCTGAAATATTGTACAATTAGCTTGTGAAGAAATCAAAAATGCAGGTGGGCATAAATATAGGGATTGGAGAATTCAATGTAATGGTTTTAGTCATCTCCCAGAGTTCCTTCTCTGGGCATAGCTGGTTCAGTTCATTACTGCTCCATTGGAAATGATTTGGTTGATCTCATTGCTGAGGATGGCCAGGTCCATCAGAACTGGTCATCATATAGTATTATTGTTGAAGTATATAATGATCTCCTGGTCCTGCCTCATTTCACTCAGCATCAGTTCGTTAAGTCTCTCCAGGCCTTTCTGAAATCATCCTGTTGGTCATTTTTTTTTTTTTTTTTTTTTTTTTAATAGCCTTTAATTTACAGGATATATATCATGGGTAACTTTACAGCATTAACAATTGCCAAACCTCTTGTTCCAATTTTTCACCTCTTACCCCCACCCCTCCCTAAATGGCAGGATGACCAGTAGATGTTAAATATATTAAAATATAACTTAGATACACAATAAGTATACATGACCAAAACATTATTTTGCTGTACAAAAGAATCAGACTCTGAATTATTGTACAATTAGCTTGTGAAGGAAATCAAAGATGCAGGTGTGCATAAATATAGGGACTGGGAATTCAATGTAATGGTTTTAGTCATCTCCCAGAGTTCTTTTCTGGGTATAGCTAGTTCAGTTCATTACTGCTCCATTAGAAATGATTTGGTTGATCTCGTTGCTGAGGATGGCCTGATCCATCAGAACTGGTCATCATATAGTATTGTTGTTGAAGTATATAATGATCTCCTGGTCCTGCTCATTTCACTTAGCATCAGTTCGTGTAAGTCTCTCCAGGCCTTTCTGAAATCATCCTGTTGGTCATTTCTTACAGAACAATAATATTCCATAACATTCATATACCACAATTTATTCAGCCATTCTCCAACTGATGGGCATCCACTCAGTTTCCAGTTTCTAGCCACTACAAAGAGGGCTGCCACAAACATTCGTGCACATACAGGTCCCTTTCCCTTCTTTATAATCTCTTTGGGATATAAGCCCAGTAGTAACACTGCTGGATCAAAGGGTATGCTCTGTAGTTTAGTCTACCTACACTATTTCTCCTTTGTGTTTATTACATAGATGTTCACATATATAAGCATATCATAAATATATACACATACAGTGTACACAAAAGAATATTTTTCTACAGCAAATACACAAAAAGAATCAGACTTTGAAATATTGTACAATTAGCTTGTGAAGGAAATCAAAAATGCAGGTGGGCATAAATATAGGATTGGGAATTCAATGTAATGGTTTTTAGTCATCTCCCAGAGTTTTTTTTTCTGGGCATAGCTGGTTCAGTTCATTACTGCTCCATTGGAAATGATTTGGTTGATCTCATTGCTGAGGATGGCCAGGTCCATCAGAACTGGTCATCATATTATATTGTTGTTGAAGTATATAATGATCTCCTGGTCCTGCTCATTTCACTCAGCATCAGTTCGTGTAAATCTCTCCAGACCTTTCTGAAATTGTCCTGTTGGTCATTTCTTACAGAACAGTAATATTCCATAGTATTCATATAGCACAATTTATTCAGCCATTCTCCAACTGATGGACATCCATTCAGTTTCCAGTTTCTAGCCACTACAAAAGGGCTGCCACAAACATTCGTGCACATACAGGTCCCTTTCCTTCTTTATGATCTCTTTGGGATATAATCCCAGAAGTAACACTGTGGATCAAAGGGTATGCACAGTTTGATAACTTTTGAGCATAGTTCAAACTACTTCCAGAATGGTTGGATTCGTTCACAACTCCACCAACAATGCATCAATGTCCCAGTTTTCCCACATCCCTCCAACAATCATCATTATTTTTCCTGTCATCTTAGCCAATCTGACAGGTGTGTAGTGGTATCTTAGAGTTGTCTTAATTTGCATTTCTCTGATTAATAATGACTTGGAGCATCTTTTCATATGACTAGAAATAGTTTCAATTTCTTCATCTGAGAATTGTCTGTCCATATCCTTTGACCATTTTTCAATTGGAGAATGGCTTGATTTTTATAAATTAGAGTTAATTCTCTATATATTTTGGAAATGAGGCCTTTATCAGAACCTTTGACTGTAAAAATATTTTCCCAGTTTATTGCTTCCCTTCTAATCTTGTCTGCATTAGTTTTGTTTTACAAAAACTTTTCAGTTTGGTATAGTCGAAATTTTCTATTTTGTGATCAGTAATGATCTCTAGTTCTTCTTTGGTCATAAATTCATTCTAATCTCATAATTCTTAATAGTTTGTGCTTTGTGATTCCTTGTGACTATTGATCAGAGGTTATATATTAGATACCAAAGATCCCTTCTGGAACTTCCCCAATGATCCTTCATTCACACCACAAAGCTATTATAAGAAATTCTTCTGGGTTGGACACTGTCATTATATGACTGAAGTATGAACTACTTTGACAGCTACTTTGAAATATAGCCTTTAACCAGTTTAGGGAGGGCAGAAATGATCAGAAAAATGATATTACTACCAATATTTATCATTTTTCCCAACTTAAAATTACCGTATTTGTTCTTATTTAGAGGATCACATATGACTACCTAAGGAAAGTAGTATTAATACCCAATAGACTCACTAAAAGAATGGAAAAGTTCTAAATTCTTAGAGAAGACAATGAGGGTCCAAAGATTAAAAAAAGTCTGACTTTCTCAATGACAATGTTATTATTAGATAATTTTCAGCTTTCCAGTATATAATAAGAGCCACATGAAGTATCCAAAAATGGAGAATTTTAAAGAAGCAAAACTTCTTTTCCAGATGAAGCAATCAAGAAAAGCTTCATGGAAGACAGGACTGGAAAAAGAGAAAGAAACAGAACATGCTTAAACTCCTTCTCATGTCTTTTGTGTGAAATCTGTCAAGTACACACCTGCATAGGGCAGAATATTGACACATTGTGGTACAGAAGAAAGATTCTCTGCACTTGGAATTTTAGGAAACATTAGTGCAAATGTGACTTCAACAACAGCTTTGGAAATATGAGTAAGTCAATCAAAGCTCTTACAGCCTCTTTATCTATAAGATGGAGATAATAATCCTGGGATTGTTTATTCACAAAGTTGTTCGTAAGAAAGTGATTTCTAAATCTAAAATTATTATATAATTATTGAATCATGATTATTGTCAAAATTTCCATCCTTACTAATGTATTTTTTTAATTGGCATATACTTCTCATGATGTAGGAGAATTTTTTAATGTAAACACTTTTATATCATAATCCCATGTATTACATTCAATCACAATGTATAATAGATAAAATTCTACAATGTAAAACTTTGGGAAACATATTATCCTCTGCTCTAGGAGAACTATTAATTAGCAATATATATCTGATTTGCTTATGAAGGTGATATGTGATTAATTATATCACTGAACTTGACCTCTATTATTATTGTTGCTACATATTACTTTATTTGGCATGGTGAATTATGAATGCCCAACCAAAATTCTTCTCCCTATTCCCTTCTAGTTAAAGTGAGTTTACTCAAGGAAAAAAACACACCAGAGAGAATTCAGAAGATATAAAGAAATTTCATCATTTTCCATTTCTTACCAGTTAATGGATATTGTTCATAACTTTTATTTATATTACATACATTTAAGTTATTTTCTAAGTTGAAGAAATATATAAGTTATTTTCTAAGTTGAAGATAACTAATCAAGTTGTATTTAATTTCTGTCATTCATAGATTTATTCATTTCCTTACTAACTCTTTTATAATTATTATTGTTTAAAACATGTCTTAAAGTATATATTACCTTGTCTAAAAGCTATTTTTAATTATACCACAATTGGTACAGATGGTTTGAGTTAATCTCAATAAGATTCTGAGCATGAGACAAGACAAATTGTACATATCCATAGTGCTAAATAGCCTAGAGCCAGTAAAGCAAAGATTATTATTCAGAGAAAGAAGATCAAGATAAAGTGTTATCTTCTTTACCTAGATTATGAGGATAATCTTAAACCAAGCACATTAGAGGTCACCTTTCAATTCCTAATTATCTCCAACACTAAAATCTCATAAATCAATGTTTTCAAAAAAGGATAAAACATACAAATATACATATATGATATTTTAAAGCAATCTTTGTTGAAAGAATTTAAGATTAAAACAAAATTTATAAATTTTCTAAAATTAAGAATATTAATAAAAGGGACTCAAAAGTGTTATCAAAATAAGGTACTCTTTTTATTGCACTGATCAAGCCATATCCCATGAATTTCATTCTATTCTAGGACCATTTTAAAAATGATAAAGTAGGGCATGTTTGAGGAAGATAGCCAAGATATGTGACAGACTTGAAACTATATTACATGAAAAAAAGTTAAAAGAACTGAAAAAAGGAAAATGATATAGGCTGTGTCCTCAAATAGCAGGACTGTTATGTGGAGCATTCATTCACTAAATCACCAGTAGTTGGCAACTACATGGAAATACACCATGCATCTTTCCAAATAAGGTAAGACTTTCAAACATTAGAACAGTCATAAATATAAAAGACCATCATGAAAGCATGCAACTATTTGAATAGAGGCTAAATAGCAACTCGTTCTTAAAATAATTTCTATTTCAGGTAGGAGGCTGAATTAGATGTCTTTAAAAAGCCCTTCTACCACAATATTTTAAAATCAATATTTATTAAGCAACTATTATATGATAGATACTCTGCTAAGTGCTAGAGATACAAAAAAGTTTGCAAAACACAGTACCTGCTCTCAAGATGATTACAATCTAATGAAAGCTACAACATGAAACTAAGTATATACAGAGAAAACTATATTTTATATATATATATATGAAATAATTGATGGAGCAAAGAAGGTACTGGAAAAGAGAGGTTGTAGTTTGTTGCAACTTAAGTAGTCAGAGTGGAGTGGAGAAAAGGAAAGCTTTCCAGATGTAGGGAACAAATAGAGAAAATGCCCAGAGACTAGGAATAGAGTATCTTGTTCATGGAATAGTCAGCTAACCAGTATCACTAGATTGAAAAATATGTAGGAGGGGAGTAAGGTAAATGAAGAATGAAAGAAATTAGGTTATGAAGGGCTTTGAATGCCAAAGGATTTTATATTTGATCCCAGAGGTAATAAGGATTTTACTGAGTATGAGAAAGACATGATCAGAACTGTACTTTAGGAAAATCCTTTTAGTTCAAAATAGGAAATGATTAAAGTGGGAAGGTACTTGTGGCAGGCAGACTCATCAATTGAGTATTACAATAGTCCAGGTATTAGCAGCAAGGGCCTGCAATGGAGTAGGATTTTTTGTTTTTAATTCTACTATGTTATAGAAATGACTGGTATATTTCTGAAGTTCAGAATAAAATAGCACTAGATTGGATATGGGATTTTGAGATTGTGAGGAATTGAGCAAGACTCCTATATTGGGAAGGTTGGGAGACTTTGGTCTTGTTCTCTATAGTAATAAGGAAGCTAAGAAGTAGGAAAGGGTTTATGAGTAAA
The DNA here is from genome assembly GCF_902635505.1 of Sarcophilus harrisii. NCBI lineage: Eukaryota > Metazoa > Chordata > Mammalia > Dasyuromorphia > Dasyuridae > Sarcophilus > Sarcophilus harrisii. The sequence goes on from NC_045431.1 coordinate 95,875,303, forward strand.
GATAATGAATTCCATTTGTTCACCTACTGAAATTATTTTTCATTACATATATGTAATAATTATTAGAAGCACCCAGGAAATGAACAGTAAATCATAGTTATTGCTGAAAGTACTGATAAAGAAGAAACCAATTTTCCCACAAAAAAAAAGATTTTAAAATATGCTTGATTTCAGGGAAGGGAAAGATACTTATAATTATATATATATATATGTATATATATATATATATATATATATATATAACTCTCTTTTGGTATTCATGCCAAGTAGTAGTGGTGTTAGGTCAAAGGATATGCATGAATTTATTAGCCCTTTGGGCAGAAATCATATCTTTTGATCAGTAAATTGAATAATTTAAAAAAAAAAGTTACCTGACAGGTTGGATAACTTGCTTCTGGTAATATCTCCAGTGAGAGTCAGAGGTAAGATATGAACCCAAATTGTTTTTGACCACAAGGACTGCTTTCCAACAACTATGCCACACTTCATCTCATATTTTGATTTGGGGCTATTAAATTAAATTAAATTGTATTGAAATGGGAGGAGAGATGATAGGATAGATAGCATGCTGAACTGGAAGCCAAGAAGACCTGTAGTCATATCCTATCTCTGCACCACATTAGTTATCTATCCCAGAGCCAATCATGTAAACTCTCAGTGCTAGGCAGTTCTCTGTAATTCTAAGTTTCTGCCTAGTTGCTAACCTGAATTGGTGGAAGGAACTCCTCATCTGGGAGTTCAGTAAAAAGTTTAAATTATAAACTTCTCCTTTGTACTTCAGTGATTTCAGTCATGTCTGACCCTTCATTATCCCAGTTTGGGGTTTCTTTGCAAAGATACTAGAATGGCTTACTAGTTCCTACTTCAGTTCATTTTTACAGATGAGGAACTGAGGGAAATTGAGTTAAGTGACTTGACCAGAGAGATACATCTAGTAAGTATCCAGGAAGATGAGTTTTCCTATCTTCAAGCTCAGAATTCTATACCACTGCACCACCTATCTCCTATTACAGTATTAACAGTCATATTTACTATTTACAATCATAAACTTACTAGTAATTATAAATAGAAATTTGGGGAAAGAAATGGATATTATTTCATTTATTCACTATTTCTTAGTAAATTTTATTTTTAAAAAATCCAAGTGAAACATGAAACACATTTTATAAATATGCACATGTCTATATATAGATATCTAGTATATGTATACTGCATGAATAGATTACATATATATGAGATACATGCTTTCTCAGAAGTTAATGTTACATTTCTAAAAAGCTGATATCGGGTGTATTTCAATGTTAATGTTTAAATTTATCTTTCTGTTTTTTTTTATTTTAAATTATCTTAAACAAAACTCAGTTTTCTTTCCTCAGGACTAATCACTAAAATAAATTTTTCACCTATATTGACCCTTAAATCTACAATTGCTTTTGACTGCTAGTTTCTGCCAAGACATTTAACACATAATAAAATCAGCTTCTGTTCTCAGGGTAAACATAGACGTGAGTATACATACATACATATATACATATACACATACCTTATTCATTCTTCTAATTGTTTCTTTCTTAAAAATAAACTTCTTTCAGAAAGTGGATAAATGCAACCTACATTTTTATTGATCATTAACATTTCAATATAATTAGGGATCTTCCTTTAAAGTTGGTACTTCAAAGTGCTGAAATTCCCTAAATTAATACACTCCATTCACTAAAATAAATGTATTTAAATAAATAAGAAATTAAAATAAATTAAACTACTCTATCTCACAGTATATAGTCTTCCTTGAGGTTTTCTGACCAAAAACTTTTTATCTCCTATGAGCCAACTTCTTATAACTTAGCAAAACTGGTCCTCAGAAAAGGCAAAAAAAAACAAGTCTGTAATTCTCTCTGAGGCTGCTAACTGGCACAGTGGATAGAATGGAGGACCTGGAGTCAGGACAACTTTCCATGAGTTCATCTGGCCTCAGATACTGACTAGCTATGTGACTTTAAGCAAGTCACTTTACCCTGTTTCCCTCCATTTCTTCATCTGCAAAGTTAGCTAGAGAAGGAAATGGCAAATCACTCAAGTATCTTTGCCAAGAAAACCCCAAAAGGGATCACAAAAGTCAGATGTGACTGAAACAACTGAACAACATCAATAGTCCTCCCTAGTTTGGTATGATCTATAGATCATTCTCTGCACAGTCTTTCATAAACCAAGATCACCCTCATGCTATAATGAGGGATTATTTATGAAAAATTGTAACACATTCCAAATTTGACAATGACATTAAGCAATAGCATAGATTTTCATCAGCCAATAAAGTAAAATTTATTCATATACTATATAAGAAGCTGGAGACATGATAGGAAAACAATCCATGCTTTCAAAGAACTTACATATGATTTAATATATTCTCCTACTCCCCAAGAAAATTAATTCAATAAGAAAGTATGCTAGTCCAAAGAACTCTGGGAGATGACTAAGAACCATTACATAGAATTCCAAATCCCTATATTTTTGTCTGCCTGCATTTTTTATTTCCTTCACAGGCTAATTGTACACTATTTCAGTCCAATTCTTTTTGTACAGCAAAATAACGGTTTGGACATGTATACTTATATTGCATTTAATTTATACTTTAACATATTTAACATGTATTGGTCAACCTGCCATCTGGGGGAGGGGATGGGGAGAAAGAAGGGAAAATGGGAACAAAAAGTTTGGCAATTGTCAATGCTGTAAAATTACTCATGCATATAACTTGTAAATAAAAAAGGTATAATAAAAAAGAAAAAAAAAGAAAGTATGCTAGTGAGTCACAATGGATAAGACACTTTTTTAGGATTTTTCTTGCTATTTCACCTTGAGTTCACTCAAGAGGGGTATAGGGTCATGGACCACAAGGCTTCCAGTTGTCACATCAGAGATATCAGAGTTGCCACATATGACCAACTAAATTGAAGAGAGGAATGAAGCATGCTGATGGGAAATGATTACAAATCTACAAATGTTATTTCAATTTCCAGGCACGATCTGCTAAATGGACTTTTCGTGACCTTTATCTCTGCTAGTGTCCATTCCCATGTGTGGAGGACACACATGTGTACACACACACACCCTTCTTATCTGACATTTGACTTGAAAAATGTTCCAAGCACATACTCCTTAAAATATACTTAATATTACCATATGCCTCATAACAAACCTATTTAATAGATTCAGGAGAAACAAACAAGTTTAATGACTTGCCTGGAATCACTCAGCTAGTAAATGTCTGAGGCTGGATTTAGACTCAGGATAATAAGCCTTCCGAATTCCAGGTCTGACCCCCTATCCACAGCACCTCCCAGATACCCCCAACTCAGGGCTAGATAGTTGCTAAATTTCTTAGGCAGGATCCAAATTCAGATTTGGAAAGATAAATGATTCCATGAATAGAACACCAAGCCTGGAGTCAAGACCCAATCTTAGTCACTCTGTGTGTCACCAAATCTGTCTATAAAATGAGGATAATTAAAAACATCTACTTCAAAGAGTTGTTATAAAGATCAGATGAGATAATATTTACAAAATGCTTTCTTTGAAAACCTTAAAGTATATGTGATAGTTATTGTTACAGATCTTTTTAAGTTTAAATTCAATACTTTATTCACTTCACAAGGGGAAATGAAGAAGTGAAATTTTCAACAGCCATAGGCAGCTGTTTTCTGTTGCCCTAAGTTCTCTAAAATATGTATATCTTTCCTTCCAATAACACATATTATATTTTGCACTAGTTAAGATTTTAGTGAATTTCCTTATGTGGCCAATGTTGGGGAAGAGATGTTACAAAGTGCTAACTAGAATGAATAAGATCAACTGTTAGGGCACAACTCAGGCAGTAGTCTATTAGTTCAGATTCAGTATTGGGATGAAGTGAGGAACTTGTAGATCATTCATCAGTTAATAAAAGGAGATTTACTTAATTCTAATAAGAATAGAGTAACATTAGTAACACCCACCTCTACTAACCATCTCCAGTCTCCATATGAAAAAACATCTACTCAAGAAAAGGAGGATAAGAGAGTTGTAAAATTTAAGATGTCCAGGGTGACTTTTGGGAGCCTTTTTAAGCATTTATATGATTAAGAAGCCACATCAAAATGATCAAGGATTGAGAATGAGCCTTGCCTTGCCCACTAAGGCAATTAAGTCCTAATTTTGATCACCATATTTTGGGGAATAGAAAAAAGAGCATAAAGAATTATAAATATTTGTCCTATCATTTCAGGATTCAATTCTGACTACTTATTCTAACTATCTTCATGATGCTGGTTAAGTCAATTAATTTCTATGTACTTCAAGGGGTCAGTCACCAATTGTCCTAATGTATGTTTTGCTCCTAGAGTCCAATGAATCTGGAATGAGGCTGATGACTTTGCATTTTTCTGTCTCACTTGAATCTAAGGCACTTGGAAGTCAAGATGCCATCCTCCTGATGTCACTGGTCTTCTTTGTGAACAAAGTATGAATAATGACATATTTCAAGCTGCTCCCTAGGACTATGGGTCTTTGTTAGTGGAAGGAACTGTCTTTTCTCTCTCAAAGTACTCCGAGTCCACATATGATTTTTCAATCTAATTTGAAAATATTTTATCACACAGCAATAATAATCATTTAATTGGTAAAGGAATATCATAATTCCACTTCTACTAAAACAATTAATTTTCTCTAAAGGATTCCAAACAAGACCTAGAAAAACCATGAAGATAAAATTCACAGTTTTTTAAGCTATCCTGATCTCTATCAAGTCCCAGCTAATCCCACTTTCTATAAAAGGGCTTTCTCTAGCACCTTTCATCTTTGGGTCTTCCAGATAAGAAAATCTCCAATTTATATAGCTAATTTACTCTTCCAATATTCTTCCAATTTACTTCTTCACCATTGTGAGCTCCTTGAGAATAGGAACTGTCTTTGTATCTCCAATACTGAGTAGAATAATTAGCACATAGAAGGCATTTTACAAATTCTTGATTCAACAAAATGTGTCCCACTTCACAAAATGTAACCTAGATGTTACAAAGATTATCTCTGAGAAAACAGAAAAGACTTCATGAAAAACAGAAATTGTATATAATAACACTACATCGAGGAATATGAAATATTGAAAATGGACAGAATTTTGAGATATAACATAAAATTCTCCCCATTACTTGATTTTAATTTTCTTTCTCTTTTGGAGTATTTAAGCAAAAATGCATAATTATGATGGATTTTTGAATGAAGCAAGTTAGAGAATTTTTATTTGTTTTGTCATGTCTCCTCTTTAAAAAGTATAGTCATACTCCATTATAAATTTAACAAAAGCATTCAATATGGATTTTTTTCTACCCAGTATTTCAGATATTGGTCATTAACCATAAGGAAGAAAAGATTTGTATTTTAATGCATTATAAAAGCAGTTGGATAAAGAATGAAGAATAGTAATTCCTAGACACAAACTAGTTTTATTTAGTTTATAATACCGGTAAAGGTTGATGGCTTTTTCATAGAGTCTCACTTCTGTTCTTTAACTAAATAAAGAAATCTCCCTCACCATCAACCACCATGTCTTAAATAATCTTTGTGCTAAAAGACCACAAAAAAGAAGCTGAAGTTTTGTCCGATTTCCCCAAAATTCCTGTTTTTGAAAAATACAATTCACAAGTCTACTAAAATTAATTTTTGAAGATAATTTAAGACAATATTTATTTAAATTTATCTGGTATATATGTAAAAGTCAGATGTTTAAAAATATTAATTGAATTATGGCATTTTAATCAATTTTTTAATTCCAAGATGCACTTTAAAAAGATTTTTCAAAACTGAACTGTGAGAATTCTAAGAGAGGAGGCAGGGAGAGACGAAAAATGATTTGGGGATGGGAATCATGTAAAGTTGGCATTTTAATCCACTAATTGATTGGTATATGTTTAAAATACTGTCTCAAAATACATTTTAGTATTTCTCTTTCTGTCCCATAACTCCTTAATATTATATCTGCTACAATGGAAGTAAAATATGAAAGTGACAATGTCACACCCAAGAGTGACTTAATTACATTGTTTTTATTCAAAGGCAAGCAAAATCTCATTAGCTTATTACAATAATAGAAAAATACTTTTAGTGTACTAAGTTTGCAAATGTGAGCTAATAATCGATCTTTTCCCCAAAGTTTATAATTTTCCTTTCTAAAAACACAAGTGTGAGTATCATATAGACCTTTTAAAGCAATGAAAAGACCAAGGCCGATTCAAGGATTGCTCTTGCTGAGTGAGAGTAGTTGCAGAATTAATAGAGAGGGGAGGGGATTTACTTTCACACCTGTGCAAAATGGCTAAGAGATTATTTCCCCACTGTTTAAGATTTTCCAACTATGATCCAGGAAAAGAAGAATCAAGATAAAAATAGAGAAATCATCAAGTATGAAAAGTATGTGCAAGAAATTATTATGCTTTCAATTATATAATTTCCAAAGTAGATAATCACTTGGATATTTGCATCAAGTACTCTCAAGTTCCATTATTCATCTCCATCCACTAATTATGATATGTGTATGTGTATATATAAATATTTATGTATATATATATATATAAATATATACTACAAACATATAAATATGTGTGTACACACAAATATTATACATATATATTACTATTGTAACATACTTTATTACATGGAAATACCTCTGCTGTATTTAACTAAAAGTATGGTCAACTTTTCATTGCTTCAGAGTTTTTCCCCTCCTAAACTCTGGATATATTTCAACTTTGACTCAGATGATCAGAGATAGTAGCAAAGAAGATCATTTTTAGATTTATGACTGTATAAAGATTCTATAAGACAATACATTTTGTGTTAACATTGTGAGAAGAAAAAAAAAGATCAATGCAATAAAACTCTCTTATGTCTAAAGGCAGTATAGAAGACAGATCAGAATTATTTGCAGTCTTCTCCTTCATTGCTATTTGTAAACTTATCTCAGTTTTCATTTCTTTCCCTCTGATCTAGGACTAGAGGAAGTTGAATCAATGATCCACATCAGTGTCATTAGCTTGTCTGTTAATCAATCCTGCTTTTTCTGATTAGGTCTTTAGGTTATAGAAGAAGGAGGAGGGGGAAGAAAAGAAGGAGGTGGAGAAACTGAAAAATAAAATATACTTTGAAAATGTAGTTAGATTTTAGAGGAAAGCTAAAATTTAGTAGAAGATTCAAACTAAAAAAACACATGGGAAACATAAGGAAATTTTTCTTTGTAAAGGGAAAGTAAATCAAGGATAAAGACTCTTAAAATTGAAATATATGATTAAGTACCAACTAGAATTTACATTTTCACTCAGTTTTTGTTCATTCTTATAGATGCATCATCATCACAAACCCATAACAAAATTCTTACACTATTAAAAAATTACAGAAACATCAATAAGCAAATAACTGATCACAGAATAAGGAAAATTATAAATTAAGCATTGTAGAAATAGCCAAAATAGCCAGAATATTTATTCTGAACTTTGGAAAAAACATTTTCAATACTGAGACAAAAGAATTTTATCTTATTAATAGCTTCCATTATATATCAACAGGTGGTCAATAGATATATAGTAAATATTCATCTTGCAATGCTTTTAAGAAATAAATTATCCTTATTGAAATGTACTTATGTACTTGAAAAATTAGTGCTCAAAATCCATTCTTTTAAGTTTTAAAAATCATCCTTCAATGGATATGTTATAATGGGAATAATTTATATTAGCTGCCCACATCTAAAAAACATATTAACTTAAAACACGTCTCATTAATACTTCACTTTAAGAATTTAATAAATGTACCACTAAGACCTGGGAATTCTCCCATCCCCCCAGACCTCACAGGTAGAACACATAATATTATGGTAGCCAGTATAAAATATTTTTTACTTTTCCACCTTTTAGGAGCCATTTAACAACTTCAGCATAGTCTGCTGTACATAGATAGCACTTTATGTATTAGTAATCATCTCGAACAATATTTTTTCATTACAATTTATCCTGTAAATCAAACTAATTGAGCCTCCACAATGTAAATTTAGAGGATTTACTAAACCCTTACTTTGTGAAAAGGGTGTTAGCAACTAACAGTATAAACAAAACCTTGTTGCTGTCTAAAGTTCTAAATGAATCAATCTTCAATCATTGATGGAGAAAAAAATAATAAGATGAACTAAATAAAGATGTTATAGTCTCAGAAAGTATTCAGATTTGCATCTTGGGTCATGTTCTATAAATACAGTAAAGCATGGGTTCCTGAATCCATTTCAACAATTTGATTTTCGTGATGATGGAAACATCCAGATTTGTAAGAGAACATGTTTTCAAAAAGCAAGCCTGCAGGCACTTCAAAAAGACTTTTAAAAGCTGTCTCAAAGTGGATCAATTTTGAATTTCTGACAAAATCTTCACTTTCATTTAGAAATGACAAGATGAACAAAGGGTGCTTTCTTACTTTCAGAAATCTTGCCAATCTTGTTTTTTCATCTGCATTTACTATTAAAGGAGAACTAATACTAACATAATACAATCTATTTCTAATTCTACCATGAATTTTGAATGCATGACCCATAAAAACATTTAAGGAAAAGGCCTAGATTTAGGAACATCCTCTTACTGTGCCTTTGGACTTTTAATTTTCCAAGGATTGCTAACAAAGTGAAATTCAGTATCGATTCATAAAGTTCTCCCATCTCTAACATCAATCATCCCTAAACTCAATCAGAAATGTACATATCTGCAGCAATTTATCCACCAGGGTTTGAGAGTTAGTCAATGCCTTTTTGATTTCTATTTATTTTACCTTCTAGTGGCTGAGGGGGTGGTGAAAGGAAACAATGCAAGCTACATTTTTACATATGTCATAATTGGTCAAGAAAACCTTGCTAATACTTGAAGTGATGGGGTGGGGGGGGGGGGGGGGTGAGTCATCTATCTGCCTTCCGTGTTGGCATCGTACATGTACAGCATATCCAAACTCCTCCCTGGTGATTTGTTTTTTGTTTTTTGTTTGTTTTTTTTTTAATCTCACAAATTTGTCTGGAGAGGGGAAAAGAGCACAGGGGAATCTTAGTTATGTCTCTCTTTCCACTCTTTAGGATAACAGGGATAAGTGATACCTTTCCCCTTTATGCAAAGGTATTAGAATGCCTCTGAATTAACACAAACCTGACCCCTTCAGCCCAAGAAACAAAAGTGAGCAGCTATATCAAGTCTCCTCAGATCAGGTGGAGAAAATGACAAGCATGGAGTGGGACTAACGGGGTTCAAAAGTAAACAAGAGTGGAGTCTTTGAAGAAGCCTTTTCTTTGGAATAATACCCAGTAAAAATCCATCCAAAGTAGCAGCAATCTCCAAATCAAGCCCCGATGAGCCCTTGCAGCCTGGTCAGCAATTAGCTATCAGATCCACCAGCCGTCAACTCGTGGTGCTCTTTGGACCTCAAAAGGTGTATAGGGAACACTCTCTAGATTAAAGTTAATGTCGACGCAGAAAACTGATCAGCAGTTTTACGTAATCGGCCAGGAGCGATTCAACTACTGCTTAACGGGTTCTGACACATCACCTCCCACCACCTCTCTGCCAGCCAGCATTTAGAAATCTGACATCTTCCTCCCTCCTTCCTTAAATTCCTTAATGGTCCATTAGTAACTGGATCGATCCCGGTTACTTAGTAGGCACGCATCGCGCAAATGCACGTCCGCTATGTTTACACGAGCATCAGGAACATCATTGGAAAAGTTGCGAATTTAAAGCCTTGATCGCTGTGCTTTACAAGCCATTGATTTCAAAGAACTGGGGAGGGGAAGACTTGGAGGTGAAGGGAGAGGATGAAAAGGAGGAAACCTGGAAATCTAACTCCTGAGCAGCCAATCAGCAAAACCTTCCCGCGGGCACCTAACTCGAGGTTGCACCAGCCAAAAGAGGAAAAGCATCTAAACTGAGAACTTCTATTCCTCCCTCTCCACTCCATCTCCCTGTAACCAAAATCACTCCCATTCCCGGGAACTGAACCCACTCTTTTCTTCTTTTCCTTCTTCCTCCCCCTCCCCCAACAAGGAGGGGTGTGTGTGTGTGTGTGTGTGTGTGTGCGCGTGCAGGGAGGGTGGGGACGAGAGCACGCAGCACTTACGTCTCGGAATTTGTTCCACTGTCCGACTTCCTTGTCATATTGGGAGATCGTGGTGAGCCATTGTTTATCATCCAGAAAATTACCGCTGTCCGACCTGCCCCCGGCCGCCGCCGCCGCCGCCGCTGCCTCCGCTGCGAGAGCCTGACTGCACCAGACGACTGCACACACACACAATAGGGCTGATACCTTTAACATCTTGGGGACAGAGGGACGCGGGGAAGGGAGAGGGAAAGGGGGGAGGCCAAAAAAATTAAAAAATAATTGTTAAACAAGACGTGCAAATATGGGGGGACGACCCAGAGAGATGCACTGAGAAATTGAGGAGAGGGGAACGAGAGGGAGAGGAAAGGGGTGTCTGGCAGTCCCCACCACCACACACACACACACACAAACACACACACACACACACACACACACACAGAGCGGTGGAGAAGAGAAGGCAGGCTGGGCTGCAGCAACAGCAGCCCCAGCGTGCAGAGCTGCCTAGCACATCACCTTGCTGTAAAGCCCCGTACTATGCGCTCAGCTTCTGCTGGAAATGCAGCTAGACGCTGCCAACTCTGTCTCTTTCAGGAGCTGCTGCACGCGCTGCTGTCTCGAGCCGTCCACTCAGCTCCTTGCGCCCGGCGCGCTCCCTCCCCCCCACCCCATCTCCACCCCCCACCCCCAGTGTCTCCCCGCGCTCCTCTTCTCCGGTTTATTCCCCTCGCTGCTGTTCCCCTCCCTCCTACCTCCTCTTCCTTCTCTCTTTTTTTTTTTTTTTTTTCTTATCCTCCTTCTCCTCCCTCCTCCTCTCTCTCCTTGATCCTTGGGGCACCCGGCTGAGAGCAATGCGTAGCAGAAGGAGAAGGAGGGAGCCGGCACCACCTTGATCCAATGGAACCCTCGCCTTGAATTAGTTATCTTCTCGCTTTTCCACTCTGGAAGCGGAGCTGGCGTTGGTGAAGCAATCCGCTTGCCCTCTGCTCTCGAATTTATTTGACACCCACGCAACCTAGGGGCTTGTTATCTCCATCCCTCTTGCGACTGATATGCATTACTGCTCGGAGAAAGGCTAGTTTGGAGGATGGAGTTTGCAGAAAACTTTATGCAGAACAGAGAATCTCCTAGCAGCCTTCCTTCCAGAGAGTCCCAGGAATTCTAGTTTTGCCCTAGGGGTAAACTGCAGATGGGACTTCCTCAAATTCGCCTTACCTCGGGCTGTTTCCATCAATGTCCGTGTGTCTGTCTGTCTTTACTGTATACCATAAACTTCGCATTTAGAGAGGGACAGTTCTTTGAAAATATAATTCCAAAGAGGCACCCGGGAAAGCATAAAGAGGGCGAGATATGAGTAGGGACCTCCGTTTTGCTACTGTTTGAGTGGCCTTAGCAAATCACTTCACCTCTGTGGTCAAATGATGGTAAATCATGGTAAATGGTAAATCTTCAATGATAAAATGAGAGTATGAGACTAGTTGAGCATCATGGTTTCCCCAGGACATTTCCAGCTCTGAATCTGTGATTCCATAAGTAATCAATTCTGCTCAGAAATTAGGTTTGTTTTTTTCATTTTATACATGCATAGTCTACTGCTAATTTTTTAAAGTCTAGGACTTTTTGTTGTTGTTGTTCAAATAGGAAAGCCTTCTCTTGGAAATAATCCCAGCTTGGTTTAACTAATATTTTTTTTTAGTTTGGGTTAACTATAGTTTGGGTTGGTTTTAATAATTCCTTTTGCAAAAAAGATTAACTCATATATTGAGCTGGAAAGGAAATGAGTCCCATTTCTTTATTTCTTTATATTTGAGGAAACGGAAGTCTAGGAAGATCAACTCACTTCCCCAACATCATTGCTTTCAGCTGTGCTCCTTGGCATCATGTTTCAAGGCCTCTCTGATTTATCTTTCTCCGAAGCGCAAATTTTCAGCTGAGGTTTTCATTGTAATGGACTTCTCATAATCTCCATGAGCTCTTTTAAAAACAAGATCTTACCACTTTTTTTCTTTCGTCCAACATGGATTTGGAATGGATAGGAAATAATAAAACTTACCTGGATTAGTTTCAAATGCATCTATATTATGCTGATCAAAGAAGAGATGCCCATAAAGATCAGGATAGAAATGTTTTACTCTACAACACAGCTGCCTATAGCAATCAGCATGCTGGCCCCAACCCAAACACAAAGAGCAAAAGCTTACAATGAAAAGAATAATGTGCAAACTTGTTGGTAGGACCACATGACAAATGAGAAACTCTGTACAAGGTCAGAGGTGATATAAGTTTAGAGATAATTTATCCTGGGAAAAGATGTATGAGGAACAATGAAGTGTTCTGCTAACAAACTGGATCCCATAAAACTATAAACAGCTAATCAGTAGATAGAAAAATCCAACAGGATAGACCATTATGACTATTTTTAAGATGGAAATATTAAATATAATATGGTGATTTTGGTTTGTAAATGTATTTGTGGTCTTTTTGCAGAGGAATAAGAAAAACTAAGTTGTATGACAATGGAAAAGGAAGAGTTTCACTATCTGTAAAATGTGGATAAGGAATCTTCTTCAGAAAGGGAACCTGACAATGGATAAGGAAGAACTGGGTTTAAATACTGCCTCTTATTACATAGCAATAGGTTATGTGGTCCTGGGCAAGTCATTTAATTTATCTGTGCCTCAGGTGACTTCTCTAAGACAGTTATGTTGCAAAAATCATAGCATCACACAGGATTGTAGATCTCTGGGGCCTGTTTGGAGGTGCAGAACCATTTTTGTAATTCTGCAAATAGGACAAATATTGAAGTCATCTGTTATTTTCCAGTTAGATTAAAAATACATAGATAAATGTTTAGATTGATGGGTAGATAAATAAAACTTTTGATCTATCCATGCTTCATACCCATTTATGTAGTCCTATTAATAAAAAGAAAATAAAAAAGAAAATCATTCATAACATTACAAAAGATGACAGAGCCAGTGGTTTTGAGGATTTGTTAGATGTTCATCATCTCCTGTCTCGAGGTACCAGGAGTTGTGCTACTCACAGAAGTCAGTATTTCACTGCCCACCAGAGATTTGGCATCTAACTTCTCTATCACCACAATGTTTACAAGCAGATTGATAGTTCTAAATCAGAACTGCAAGCTACTAAGCCTTCCAACCAGTCCATGCCCAGGGCATCTATATGACATGAATTTGTTTAGCTTACTGTATGTGCTTATTGTTGCTAGAATTTATTAAACCTTTTAACCAAAGACATTGTAATTCTTGGCCTCAGGCTTCTAAGGCTATTGTTGGGCAGTTACTCACTCTCCTTTATTTCCTTCTCCAATAAATAAAATAGACAGACATCTAGCTATTTGAGAGAATCTTGGCTTAGTTCCAATACATCACTCATATATCACTCATGCCTCCATTCTGCCATTGTATTTTTATTTTAGATCACATGGAGTTTTTAATCACCTATTAAAATTAAATACCCCCAGAAAAGCCACTTTTCAAGGAGACAAGATAGTATATTTACAATGTGGAATCTGAGATGAAGAGACCTAGATTGTTAGATCCTAATTAGGGATCCTTGGACAAGTCAGTTAAGCCCTCAAGCCTCAATTTCCTCATTTGTAAAAATAATTATCTGAGACTAGGTAATATATCCAGTAGGTACCCAGCATTTCTAAATACAAAAATCCCATATTCTAAGATTGTGTGGTTATCAAGGAACACCTTAGCTGGAATACCTAAAGATCCTACTCCAAGCATCACAGGAAATAGTGTGTTACAACAGAGAAGATGTATGGGAGGAAAAAGAGCAACAAAGACATATTTTGCTTTTTTCAGAGTTTTACCTAGAGTTAGATAATCTTTGTGTCTGTGAGCTAGGAAGGAAGTCTCTTTTGCCACATAAAAAAATAGAATTAGAAATAATATAAGAAGTAATATAAGACTTTGATTCTGGAATATTTTTAATATCTCTTGTTTTTACATTGCTTACTTGTCTTTACCTCCCCATCCCCAGCTATCTTATACACAAAGGTTTTCTTTTTTTAAGAGGAAAAGGAGAAAAAAAAATTATCAAAACCAATCAACCTATCAAAAAAACAAAAACAAAAACAAAAACAAAGCATTCCTAAAATATATACAATGTTCTATATCTGCATAGAAGGAGGGAAAGATTTCTTATACCTCTTTGTGACCAAGCTTGTTCTTTATAATTTTTCACATTTCATTTTTAATGTCTTATCATTTTTATTCTTTCTATTATATGTATTTTTCTCCTTCTCTACTTACTCCATTTGAACTTCATGACGTTCTGTGATTCTCTTTACTTATCATAATTGCTTTTTCTTACACAGAAATAATTTTCTATTGCATTCATATAACATAATTTGTTTAGACATTCTCAAATGTGTAAGTTTCTACTTTCTTTCAAATTCTTTACTGCCACAAAAGTACTACTATAAATTTATAAGTAGTGAAATCTTCAAATCAAAAGGTATAAAGGATTTTTTATAATTTCATTTCCCCCCAGAATACTTGAGGCAGTTCTCAGCTCCATTGACATTGTCTTTGCTCACTCTCCAAGAACATGTTTGTTTTTCCTTTTTTAAATCATCATTGTTAATTTGTAGGAGTACTTCGATGGTGCAATGGCCAGAGCATGGATCCTGGAATCAGGAGGACCTAAGTTCGAGTTCAGCCTCAGACACTTAATACTTACTAGCTATGTGATACTGGGCAAGTTACAACCTCAATTGTCTCACCAAAAAAAAAAAAAAAAAATACTGAATTTGAGAGGGAAAGATAATAATGACTTTTTCAGATAGTTATTGATCATTTGTATCTCTTCTTTTGAAAAATGTTGGTTAACTGATGATCTCGGAATGCAGATCGAAGCATATATTTTTTACTTTATTTGTCCTGCTCTTTTGCAATATGCTAATATGGAAATATCTTACTTGACTTCATAGGTAAAATTGGATATCATATTACTTGCTTTCTCAATGGACAGGGACAAGCTAGAGGAAGGGAGAGTATTTGGAATTTCAAATGCAAAAAATAAAATGAAAACATACTTTGTTTAATGTTTATAAAAAAGGGAAAATATCCACTATACTAGGATTATCTTGATTCCCCATAGAAATAAGAAGCAAATTTTTATAAGAGATATATAGTGCAAAGATTTTTGGGGAGGTAATCCTATCATTCTAGCTTAATTAATTGTATTTGTGCAGAAGATTTTTTTTTATTTTAAAAAGTTATGATTATTTTGTTTAATATTATTTGTCCTGTATTGTATCTCTATACTTCCCCTCCTTTTATTCCTAATTCTGGATTTGCTTCATGTGAGCATCAATTCTCATTGACGTTTTTATGGGGTAACTTTTAATAATCATGTCATTTATTCATTTTTAATTTATTTTGTCAGCGCCCCCATTCTCTAGATGCTAAAATGGAGGCTGATAGATTTGTCCCTAATAAAAGACAGTCAATATAGATGATAAGATTCAAACCCTAGTTTTATGATCCCTATACATTTCTCATTGCTTTCACTATACCATATTGTCTCTCTAAGAATTAATATCAAAGTGAAAGAGTTTGATCTCCTTGTAGATATTCCATTATGTCATTATTTATTTAGAGCTAGAATTTTTAGAGCCTATCTAAGGTAATCCTGTCATTTAATACATCAGAAAAATGAAACTTCAAGGAGTTATTTTTCTAAATCCACACAGATATTAAGTAGAAGAGAGAGGATTTGAATCCAGATTCTCTGATTTCCAACCTAATATTCTTTTAACTATATTATGATACCTTAAAGTTTTTCAATTCATTTAAGCACTGTCATCTCTCTGATTACTTCTCCTCCCAACATTTTTATTCTTCATTGCCTATTGTATGTTGGAACGTTCTGTAAAAATCTTAAAATCAACTAGTCTAAATTTTACTCATCTTTCCCACTTCACTCTCTCCTCTTAAAACTTTCCTATAGATGAACAAGCTTATTTAAGGAAAACTTGGAAAGACTGATGATGAACTGATACTGAGTGAAGTGAAGAGAACCAAGATAACATTGTAAACAAGATTATGTGGTGATCAATTATGATAGAATTGGCTCTTCTCAATAATGCAGTGATTCAAGGTAATTCCATGACTTGGGATATAAAATATTATCTACATCCAGAGAGAGAGCTATAAAGACTCAATATGGATCAGAACCTGGTATTTTTCATCTTTTCTGTTTGTTTGTTTTCTTTCTTGTGCTTTTTCCCTTTTAATCTGGTTTTTCTTGTACAATATAACAAATATGGAACTATGTTTAAAAGAATTGCATACATTCAACCTATATTGCTTGCTGTCTTCAGGAGGGGGAACATAAGGGAGGCAGGGAGGGAAAATTGAACAAAAAATCCTATTAAATAAATGTTGAAAACTATATATGAATTTGGAAAAACAAAATACTTTTGAAATAAAAAAAAAAACCTATCCTATTACTTTTGAAGAAACTACCATCCTTTTAGGGTCTCAGATTCATAAATCTTGGCATTATTTTCAACTCCCCACTCTCACCCAACACCCAATCCTCTCTCTACACTTATGTCAAGCATTTATTGCTTTTCATTTAGAGCACTGCTGCAGACTCCTGATTGATTACCTTACCTCAAGATTTTCTTCAGTCCACTGTGTCATTTTATGCACTGGCACCAAACTAATTTTCCTTAAATGAGAACTTGTACATATGAGTCTCCAACTCAAACAACTCTGGTGGTTTCTTATTCCTCTGGGATAGAATATAAACTTTTGTTTAATTTAAAGCTCTACACAACCTGGTCTCAACCTATTTATCTATAATGGATATGATCCCCCTTCCATACTTAATGTTTAACCAAACTAGACTCCTTCCTATTTCTCAATCACAATACTCATCTCTCATCCTTATGTTTGCATTGATTCTTCCCCATGTCTGTACTGCATGCCTTCCTTACCTCTCTCATAGAATCGTTCTGGTCCTTTAAGATACAGTCTACGCTGTATCTTGTATATAAGAGCCTTTCCTGAACAATGTGCTTCCTCCCAAATTATCTTGAATTTAACTACTTTTTAAATATATTTGTTTATTCACTATTCTCTCTCTCTCGCTCTCTGTATACATATATATATATATATATATATATATATATATGATAGGCAGACAGACAGACAGATAGATAGATAGATAGTGGGTGTCAGTTGTCTGTATGTCAAGGGTGTCTCTTACTTTCTATTTCTCTGTCTCTCTGTGTGTCTCTTTCTCTACACACTCATGAGTGCACAAACACACACACACACACACACTTATAACCTATAATAGTACCAACTCTGCAGTATTCCTTTCCTGATCTTACTCAACTCAAGCATGTTTACCATCAGTGAGAGAACTAGAACTCACTTGTGGCTGAAGTCAGTCAACAAATCAAGGAGCAAGAATTTCATAGGCATTAGCTATCAACTACTGTTACTCTACTTAGTCCTCTTAAAGAAGAACCAATACCTCCCCATTCTAGCCATGATCCCAAACAGCATCATGTCAGGAACTCAGCAAGCAACCTATCCTAATTTGCCTGGAAGAGATTAGTTCAATCTTGCCTCTGTTCTTCTATAGAAAAAGGTTTGTCAATCAAGCAAATGTTGTTTGCATCCCATTATAGCTGGCTGGTGCTAGATAAGAAGAGACTGGCATCAAAGGGGCATATCAAGGTTTCTGAATTCATCAGAAGCTGCATTTTAATGATAAAGGAGTTTTTTCAGGAGATGCAATTTAGTCACCTCTGATTTGTTTCTCTCATTATACAATGATTCAAATAGACCCTGATCAATATAAGTCAACAATCTAAGGCAAGACTGAATGCCAAAATCACCTATGACAGAGGATTCAAGTTGTAAAATGAAAAAAAAAAGACTATCACTGATTAAAATGAATTCAGTTTTAAATTAGGACTGATAAGGCCAGCCTCAAAACATGTTAAGTGGGTACATTCTAGTGTTCAGGGTCTGAGTTTAATTTACTGATCACACAAAATAAACTTAAGATGTTACTTGGTCATATTTTAATGAAAGTCACAGTGAAAACAAAGGTTTTTTGCAGAAAAAAATGGTGGAATCATTTCTGAATGATTTATATTTAGAAAAAACCCAGAATATTCATCACATCATTCATCACATAAAATCTCTAAATATTAGTTTAATAACTGGACTAATAGTTATTCTTTCTGGATTAGTACCATCTCATTCATTTAGGTAATATATTTTTTGGATATTTCCAATGAACAGCAATTTAAAAAAAAATCAAGACTCTCAATTGCTGTATTCTCACTTAAATTGTATCCTTAAAATAATTCTTGGAAGTATGTGCTATTTTAATCTCCATTTTATACATAAGAAAAATGAGACATAAAGATATTAAATGACTGTCCCAGGATTATAGAACTAGAGAGTATCTAAGGCCAGATTTGAACTTGGACCTTTCTAATTTTAGACAGCTAGGTGGCACAATAGATGGAGTTCCAGGCCTGGAATTAGAAAGATTTATCTTCCTGAGTCAAATTGGGCCTCAGATCCTTACTAGCTGTGTCATCTTTGGCAAACTGCTTATCCCTGTGTTTGCCTCAATTTCCTCATCTATCAAATGAGCTGAAGAAGAAAATAGCAAACCACTTTAGAATTTTTGCCATTAAAACCCAGATGAGATCATGAAGAGTCAGGCACAACTGTAAAATAATTGAACAATTTCCTGCTCTAATATTTTCTCCTAACACCAGTACTTCTTAAGTTTTTCTCACTCATGACCTATTTTTGATAGAGAAATTTTTACATCATCTTGGTATACAAGTATATAAAATAAATGTATAAATCAAACATTTACTGATAATAGATCTTATTTCTGTAACCTCCACATTCATGTTACATGACCCCATATAAGCTCATGAACCACAGTTTAAGAAGCTTTGCACTACACCTTCTGTTATTACAGTATACTTTAGCAATCTGTATATAGTAGTAAGGCTATATGAGAATTAGAACATTTTTGTACAGTAACCCCTTGTTAAAAACAGTTTAGTGAAATGCATTCTCTCTCTAATGTAATTCTTCCATTAACTAACACTTTTAGCATGAGGGAACCATATCCATTATCCCCCGCTTTTGAGTATCCCAAGATATTTCCTCAGTGCAAATGTTTTCTCAGTGTTATCTCCCTTTTTCTCAAATAACTCCTTTCTGATTGACAACGAAAGTAAGGAACTCAGGAAAAAGTCATTCAGGTCAAAAATTTAACTTTAAGGGCAGCTAGATGGTGCAATGGATAGTGCATTAGCCTCAAGTTAGGAGGACCTGAATACAAATCCATCCTCATGCATTTAATATTACCTGCCTGTGTAACATTAGGCAAATCATTTAACCCCAATTACCTTACAACCCTTCTCCCAAAAGAATTCAGTTTTCACCTTCACTTTAATGACATTTCTTATAGAAAAATATTTTACTTAATTTGCCTATTTTTTCTAGATAATATAGTTTTTGTTTTTATAATAAGCCATAAGCCATAATTTTTAGAAGCTTTTCTGCCTTTGATAATAAATACATATTCGCCTCGTTCTGAAAAAAAATATTACTAATAAATGATGATAACTTTAGATCCAAATTACTGAAAAGGGAGAAAGACATCCTGTGTTTGACATACTTGTTTTCCACACAGGGAGCAGGATTTAATGATTCATCCAAAGTCTTGTCTCTTTTTAGATTGAGAAAAAAGAACTGTGGCTAGAAGCCAGATCTCTTCTTTCTTTGTCCAATAATTTCCCATAATACTCATCGCCTCTCTCAGTTTTAACAAGTATTTATTTAATTTCATTGTAATTGGGTCAAATTTAATCTCAGGCCAATTTTACACTATTGTTTAAAAATTATTGATGAGTTCCATGCTTCGATACTTTAAATGTTTAATTTGCTGCATGAACAGTGTTTTTACCTATGTAGGTTACATTCCCATGTGTAATTTAGAAGATGGTCTTTGAGAGCTTCCTTCTGTAACAAGAGTTATTTCCCTTTTGGAAACAGTGGGTCAGACTCTTCCAACTTAGCTGAAGGGATTTTTGAACAAAATACACTCTATCCATCAATGAGTCTGTACTTAAATGTGTTTCCAGCTAAAGAGAGTTTACCCATCAATCATTTGACCAACAAGAATTCACTAATCATATGCTTTATGGAATTCAAAAGTCAAAGTGACACTGTTTCTGATTTCAAGAAGCTTACATTGTCTTGAGAGAGAAAAAAAACCCAAACTATATCCAAAATGGACTTTTAAAAATGCATGTTAATTTAGGGAAGAAAGAAATTAGCAGCTAGAAATAAAAAGAAAGACTTCTTAAAAGTTTCATGTAGAAGATTATGCCTTTAAAATGACATAGCCTTTAAAAATAAGGTATTCAAGTAAGATTTCACTGGAAGTTTATAATGTAAGTGTAATTATAATGTAACAATTCCATAACCAGCAAAACTAAAATCCCCAGGAAACTCACTAACACATTGTAACTAAATATTTTTTTTTAATGAGAAGAATTTCCCAAGTATCTTTGGGAGAAGGTATTTAAATATAGTGGAGAGAACACTGGCTCAAAAGCTAGGATATCAGTTTTAGATATGCAACTTTAGATTTCCCTCAATTTTTTCTTTTATTTTGGAGTCTATCATATATTTTAATTCAATTTATTGTTATTATAAATATAAGATCTCAATACACAGAACTATTTTAATGTATATAATTAATATTTATATTTAAATTAATTTTAGAACAGAAAATATCATAATACCTTTTAGTATTCCCTATTAAGTTACCATAAGTATTAATTTCTACTCATTTTCAATCAATTGATAAATATTGAAAAGCACCTACTATATTCCAGACATGTTGTATGATCATAGTTAATGCTCATTTCATTCATTTAGTTCAGCATTTTTTAATTGCATTATTTTATAGTGTTTTTCTTAATTTTATTTTAGACATACAACTAACAAACATCTATTAAATACCCACTATTGGCTAAATTCTGTGTTATCCATACAATATCAAGCAGAGCCATCTCTGCTCTCAAGAAGCTTCTATTCATTTCAGGAAGATATATGCACAGACATACATGTATATAAACATGTTATATGTATGTATACATTAGTGATGTGTATATATATATATATATACATGTATAAATAAATGAAAAATAAATAAAAAGTAATTTCTTAGAAAATTACTCTGTTCTACAATGAAGGGCAATTTGTTAGCAATTGAACAGGTCTCCCAGAGAGCATATGGAAAGTTCAAAAATGATAGAATAGGGAAACTGAAAGGATGATTCTCATATGGATGGCTATGAGGTTTAAAGAAGTGATAGTCAGGGAAGATACCTTAAACCTCTGAATCACAGGGATCCTGTGTGTTGTCTTTCCATCTCTCTCATAGAAGCAAAGGTAATATTGATTTGATCACCGCTGGATCATGTATCTGGACTCAGAAAAGACCTTAGAAGCCAATTAATTCAACTCACCCATTTTATAATGGAGGAAAATGAAACAAAGAAAAATTAAGTATTTTGTCCAGAGTTACTCAAATAATCACATAGATAAATAACAGGCAGTATTTGAACCCAGATCCTCCTTACTCCAGCGACAGTATCCTATCCAACATGTAATACTGCAATCCATTACTATGAAAGAGATTTTTTAAAAAGATGGGAGACAGCAGAGCAAATGCTTAGTTTATAGTCTCATCAGAGAATCCAAGAAAGGAATGATGTAGTGGTGGACTCCTGGAATAATACTAGTTACAAGGTTGTATGGCATATTTTGAGGTAATACCCAGAGACAAATCAGTGAATGACCCAGGATTCGGTGCAATGTTGAGCAAAAAGTGTCCCCTGATATGCCTCATACTTGTCCATTTTAATTACTTTACAGTATTCAATTACATTTAAGTATCACAATTTAACTGTTCCCCTATTATTAGACATTTGGGTTAATTCTATGGGTTTAGAGGGTTTTTTGGAGGGTAATAAAATAAAATACTGCTTTGAAAATCTTCAAAACCAATTATTTTTCTATCAGGGTAAAATATTCATTAGTTCATGGACAGGCAATGAATTATAGTACTCTGGAGACTACCACAAATCTACACCATGTCCTAAAGTGCGAGGTTTTGAATTTAGAGCTTAATTTAATTTTAAAGATAGACATGGAATCACAAAGATGACTTGAAGGCTTTGTTTTGTTTTCATAAATGATGATGCCAAAGTCTAAATAATACCTGCCGTAATCAATTTTAAGAGTTTGATCCCTTATTTAATTTCAGGCCCACTATTTTCAGTTCAAACACAAATTTCTATAAGATATTTAAATTTAAAGAATGACATCTTAAAATATTTGCCCCAGTCTCTTGTAACAAATGGGAAAGTCTGATCTCTGGTCACTATTAATAGGTACATATAGAGGTCAAGTTACTTCTGCTGTTATATAAGGAGCCTTGGACTTGACATCAGAAAAAAAAGTTACTCATAATTTTGATATCCCAAATGCAAAAAAAAAATAAATTTAAAAGTGAGTTCAGGGCACATAGCATAAACTTTCATTATTCAGTCCTTTTCCAATTGTGTCTGACTTTGTTACCTCCTTTGGGCTTTTCTTGGAAAAGAAACGAGTAGTTTCTGAATTTCCTTCCCTAGTTCATTTTACAGATAAGGGAACTGAGTCAAACAGGGCTAAATGACCTGTCCAGGGTTAAACATTTAGTAAGTGTCTGAGGCCAGATTTGAACTCAGAAAAATAAGTCTTTCTTACTGCATATCCAACACTCTATGTACTATACAACTTAGCTGCCTTGTATTAAAAAATAGAGCCTTAGGAGAAAACAAACTCATTTAGTTATAAGTATGTCTTTAGGATGAGATGGAATATGAGACCCAAGATCCCATGAGAAAAAAAACTTTGAAGCATCATGAAGGTACTGGAAAAGCTGGAAGAGAGTGCAGGTCAAGGATATATTGGAAAAAAATCCATTTGTTGTGTGGCCTCCCAGGAAGCCAAGTAAGTAATTACTTCCTACCATATGGTGGGGTTCCTGTTTTTACCTTAATCTGAATAATTTAGGTGTTAAACTCAGTCATTTCATCCTACTGGAGTGTAGTTATTGGCCTCTAAACTTTAGTATCTTAGGAGATAAACAAATTGACTCATGTTAGATATAGCTTTGATCATTAAAGATGCGCATGTACAGTTATCCCTTCCACAGTTCAGCATTAGAGGATCAGCACCCCCTGATCTGAAAAATCCCAAAGGACATATCTGATTTTTCTTTTCTTTTTATTTTATGGGGCACTTACAGTACCTCATATTAAAATTTGGGTTGATATTATTCAATACTATACATGATTTTATGCATGTATGACTTTCTAAATTTTTTTCTGTATTGTCTACAGGCTTTCAATGTATTATCTGCAGCTTCTGCAAAACTCCTCAAAAATTCTCATTTAATTTCCTATGCCTACCTGCAATATATCAAGACTTCAATAGACAAAGTCATGATATGGAAGACACAATTGTATATCTACCTCAAATCCTACTAATTTTCTTTGGGGGGCTAAATCACCCAATGTCTGTCTTTCTCTCTTCATATATAAAATAGGGATTGCAATACATGCCTCATAGAATTATTTGGAGGACTGACTTATTAAACAAGACAAGATATTGAATCATAGATTTAAAGGAGAAAAAAATCTTAACAAGTCAACAAGTCCAACTCCTCATTTTACAAAACAGAAAACTTAATACACATAAAGACACAAATAACATTCTTAATATCACACTATTAGTAGATAGCTGAAACAGCATTAGAATCCAGACTTTCCTGAGTGGAATCTCATTTCCTTATTCCTTATGCCACAGTGTAATTGTGCCACAGTTTAATTATGCCACAGTGCTGTAATTGTTTTTTTTTTTGGGGGGGGGAGTTTTTGATGACATTTTATCTAGTATTGGCAAACAAAAGAAAATTATCCTGAGATTCAATTTTTAGCCAATTTTAAAATTTCTCCCAAATTATAGGGTCAATCCCTTAATCTTTCATACATGGCAATAAGTTTTACAAAAGATATAAATATGGATTGTAATTTTAACTTCTTGCACAAAGATATCATTCCCTATTGCAATTCTTCAATATGATTTTGTCACAGTTAGATCAATATTATAAATCATTCTCTTGCTTTTTATGATAATAGCATGACCTAGCCCAATTCTTATCTTGGTTTAGTGTGAGAATGATTCAAAGAAGACCTTACTGAGTAAGAGTTCCTTGGTCAAACATACTACCTCAGAAAGGCACTTAAAAAAAAAAAAAAGACCAACTAAGCAATGGATGTCAAGTTAAGGACATTTTATAGATAGGCAATTATTTATGAAGCTGAAAAACCACAGAAAATGCCACATAAACATTCATAATGGTTGTAAAAAAAAAAGGCAGAATGTTTCTTTATGCTTTTGAATGAATTTTGAAAGAGGTGTGTTTTTTTTTATGAGGATCAAACAATAGAATAACAGAACCTGACTTCAAATAGACCTCCAAGGCCAACAACTACAATCTCTACCCAAACAAGAATTCCTCCCAGATTGTACTTAGCATTTAGCTTTTGTCAGAAATCTGCCTCTGAAATGAATCTATCAGATCCATAGGAGGAAAAAAGTTCACGACCAAACCAGGATTGAATTGAAAGGATCACCAAAGAGAAAATGATTATTTTGATTATATAAAATTTAAAAGATTTTATATAAACAAATTTAAGAAGAGTAAAATCAAAAAAGAAATAATTACCATGGAAAAATATTAATAAGATATTTCTCTACTAAAGGTCTTATTTCCAAGTTATACTGACTATGGAATTGATTCAAATATTTAAGAAAAATATTCATTGACCAATTGATAAATTATCTAAATGTGTGATTAAGCAATTTTCATGTGAAGAAAATCAAGCCATCATATATACATATATACACACATACATATATGTTTGTATATACATATACACATATATGAATATATATACAGACACATGTACTCTAAATTGTTTTTAATTTTTAAAAACGCATCACCATTCTTTACTCCTCTTTGTATCAAACATCATTATAATAAATTTTTCTTTAGTCAATATTCCCTCCCTTTTCATCTTTGCCTCCTTACTTCCCTGTCTTCCTTCAAGTCTCCATTCAAATGCTAACTTCCATAGTAAATCTTTAATGACCCTTCCACATTCTAGAATTTCCCTCTTTTGATTATCTCCTATTTATCCTGTATATGGCTTTTTGTACATGTCTTTGTCAGCTCCCCAATTAGATTGGAAATCTCTTGTGGAAAGGACTGTCTTTTGCCTCCTTTTGTATCCCCAGTGCTTAGCACAGTGCCTGGTAAGTAGTGAGTATTTAATAAATGTTTGCTTGATAGTGTGAAATTTGTAAACATACATACATCTGTATATAAGAATACATAATATGTTCAACAATGTAGATGGAAATATCTCTAAAGGAAAGCTGAAATACTGAATAACCAAAAAACCAGTGAAGCTGAATGGCTCCAATAACAAAAGGAGTATGGGGTTTAGAAGAAATGCAAATAGGAAGACAGTGTCTTCATGATATAACTCCATCATAAAAGCAGTCTGATAACCAGAAATGTAATATTATTTGTAAAATAGAGTAAGAGTACCCCCAAAAAATAATTGTTTTAACCGATGAAACACAGATAAACCCCAAATAAGGTACCCTAAGGGACAAGTAATCAGACCAAGTAAATTTAAGACAGATGCCTAAAGCTTAGTAGCTCTTTGTTTATTCATTGAGAATAAATGTGAGAGAGTGTCAAAAACAGGGGGAAGGTTGGAAGAAATTGATTGAGAGTAGTGTGAAGTTACAAGGCATCACAGTATTCCCTTTTTATTTACATTTGTTATTCCTTGCTTTATTTGATACTGCTCCATTTATATCGGAAAGTGAATTGAATTGATAGAGATAATTTGTGATAACAAAAGGAAATTCTACACTGACAATGTAGATTGATTTATTTTGTGACATTAATTTTTCCATATCTGGTCATATTATAAGCATGAATGATATCTTGTGTGTTATATGATATGTCTATCTCAGAATGATAGATTTCATAACAAAAAAAAAACTTTAGAGGTCATCTAGACCAGACTAACCATTTCATTTTAAAAATGAGGAAACTGAGGTCTAGATAGACAAAGTACCCATGTGTTTCTCATATTTACTCTCAAAGATATCACTATCAATCACCAGTTAGCTACAAATAGAGTTAAAGGTATAGTTTGGAACTATAAAAACTCAATACTTTCTTTAGGTCACAGTGTTAAACTTCAAACCATGATGTAAACATCACAAATGTGTTTCCACAAACCTTTTATCTTTTCTTCAGGGATTCTACAATGTCCTTCACTGTAGTAAGAACATATCTATTGTTTTATCTGTAGTTGCTTGGACATAACAGGCAGACAGGAATATAAAATTTCAAGTTGAAAGGAATCTAAGAGACCATCTAATTTAACCCCTTCAGATAGCTAGTCATTTGAGTGGACAGATCACTGGGTCTGAAGTCAGGAAGATCTAAGTTCAAATCCAGCCTCAGATACTTACTAACTGTATGACCCTGGAACAATAACTTAACTTCTCTTTACCTCAGTCTTTTCAACTGTAAAATGTGGATAGTAATAGCATTACCTGTCAACATCAAATAAGATAATTCAAATAAGATAATATCTATAAAACTCTTAACACAGTACCTGGCCCATAATAGATGTTTAATAAATTCTTCTCTCCTCCCCCCCATCCTTCTTCATTTATCTTGCAGATAAGTAGAGAATTTGAAATGATATTACTTGTCCAGAGATAGATAAGGAGAAATAGGAGAGCTAGATTTAAATTCAAGGAATCTAACTATAAAACTGTTTCTTCTATTATACTCCTTTATATACTACCACTATCCTTAAAATAGTGATATTAGTAAATAATAATTTGGAAGTTCAAAACTTTTCCCTAAAATACTTGATTTTTAAAATAGCTTTGTCTGAATCTTTTAACTATTCCATGTCTAGTTTGATGCTAGATGATGTAAAAATAATCTTAGCCTTAAATGAGAATAAACAAAATAAAGGATTGTGAAGTGTCACAAAGAAAAACCTAATGCCATATGCAAGTGATTAAAAAAAAAAAAAGCTGTAAAAAGTGACAACAACAATCTCAGGGAGGATGGCTACAGATAGAAAAGGAGAAAGTATAGATCATATAATCCAAATTGTAGATCATCCAATCATAGTGAAACTAGGTACTACAGATTGCCTAGTTCAATATTAATTAGGAAATGATTTTGAAGATAACCAAAAATGCCACCGATGAGTGCTGATAAAAATTTGATGTTATTACAGAAATTTTAGTTGAAGCCTTGATCCCATACCCTACCATCTTTTCTAATTTGCTTCCCCCCCTTTTGATTCTTATGCAAACAAACATGCTCAAGGCATTGCTTTCTCTTCAAAACCATTACTTGACCCTGGTTGACTATGGTAAATTCTTTAAAAAGAGTTGTCTACTCATACATTCATACTTATTTCATTTCCCCACTTTCTAACAATATCTTTACTTATCAGTTCCTTTTGATCAAACTTCTAACCCCAATATTTGCTTGAAATTACCCATTCTAGCATCCTATCAGTTTTGAAACCATTATATTTTATGATACCTTTTCAGTCCTTAAACTACTGACCTAGTATAATTTTGACACTGTTAATCATTCCCTCTCTTTGATATCATGACCTGTTTTGACTTCCATGCTTCTTCTCTCTTCTGCTTTTCTTCTCACCTATTTGACCACTTCTTTTCTGTTTCCTTTGGACGTTTGTCATTGCTCCCCCCAACTTTGAAATATTGGTGTTATTCTAGGCACTTCCTACTCTGTAAATTTTACTTAATAATACTACCTGCCCTGTGTTCAGTTATCATATGCAAGTAAATGACTTCCCAGTCCATGCACTTAGCCCTTATTTCTCTCTTAAACCTAATTAAGGAGAGAATTTATTAAATAACTACTGTGTACCAGGCATTGTCATAAGTACTGGGAATACAAAGTAAACATTTTTTTAAAAAGCTTTTGAATTATAATTAGCTACTTTCTATACATTTCCAACTTGAAGTCTTTTAGCCTTTCAAATTCACTGTGTCTAGAAGAGAACCTACTATGTATTTTTGTTGCTGTTATTCAATCATTATCATGTCTGACTCTTCATGACTCCATGGACCATAGTATTTCAGGTTCATCTGTTCTCCAATATTTCTCAATGTCTTTTAAGCTCATGTTCATTGTTTCCATGATATTATCCATTTCATCCTCTCCCATCCCTTTCTCCTCTTGTCTTCCATTCTTCCCAACATTAGGATCATTTCAAGTGAGGTTTATATTCCTATTTTGGGGCCAAAGTATTTAAGCTTCAGCTTCAGTATTTGACCTTTCAATAAATTATCTGAATTAATTTAAGTATTCACTGTTTTGAAGTCTTTTCTGTTCAAAGGACTCTCAAGAATCTTCTCCAATATCACAATTCTAAAGCAACACTTCTGCAATGCTCAGCTTTCCTTATAATCCACCTTTCAACAGTCACACATTATT
This sequence comes from Sarcophilus harrisii, assembly GCF_902635505.1. Taxonomy (NCBI): domain Eukaryota; kingdom Metazoa; phylum Chordata; class Mammalia; order Dasyuromorphia; family Dasyuridae; genus Sarcophilus; species Sarcophilus harrisii. The sequence goes on from NC_045431.1 coordinate 95,904,199, forward strand.
ACTAGAAAAATCATAGATTTAGCTATATGGAACTTTTCAGGCAAGCTGATATCTCCATTTTTCAGTATGCTGAACAGATTTGCTATAGCCTTCCTTTCAAAAAACAAGCATCTTTTAATTTCATGATTGCAGTGATCTTTGGGTCCAAGAAAATAATATTTGGCACTGCTTCCATTTCTTCTCCTATTATTTGTTGGAAAGTGATGGGAGCAGTGATCATGATCCTAGGTTTTTGTTTTTATTTTTTTGGTTAAACTTCAAGCTAGCTTTTATACTTTCCTCTTTCACCTTCATCAAGAGACTTCTTGATTTCTTTTTACTTTTTGACATCAGAATGATATCATCTCTATGTCTAAAATTTATTTTTCCAGACAATCTTCAATCCAGCTTTTGGTTCACTCAATCTAGTGTTTTGCAAAATATGCTCTGCATATAAGTTATTTAAATAAGGGGACAGTCTTGCTTATTTTTTCCCAATTTGAAGCGAATCTATTGTGCCCTGTTTAGTTCTAAGTGTTCCTTCTCGACTTAAACACAGGTTCCTCAGAAGACAAGTAAGATAATCTGATGCTTCCATCTCTTTGAGAACTTGCCACATTTTGTTGTGATCCACACAATTAAAAGCCTTATTGGTGTCAATGAAGCAGAAATAAGATGATCTTTACATATACTACTCTGGACAAGAATCTCTTAGAAATCTCTTAGAATCTCAAGAATCTCTTAGAAATCATGCAGTAGCCTTCAGTCAATAAAAGAATGAGAAAAAGAGTAGTAGGGAATAATCTCAAAAATGAAGAATGATATCTCTTTGAACCCAAGGCAAACCATTCAACATCACAATAACACAAGCTTATGCTCCATCCTAACATAAATGTTTCTCTAAACCTGTATTTCCTCCCAATATTTCTATTTAGCTTACTACCATTCCTCTAGTAAACCAATTTTATACCTTTGGAATTATGCTTGCTTCTTTTCTCCATGCATTTCTTTTTGCTTACTCTACACATTCAATAAGTTGACAAATATTATCAATTCTTCCTTCATAATATCTCGCAGGTCTTTCATTGATTTTTTGTCAATTCACTCAGTAATCAAGTGATCAATCACATCACTTAATTGATTCCATCATCCTTTCTTCCTCTAGTAATATAATAGCTTCCAAAATTTTCTCCCTTTTTTCCGTTCTCCATACCTCTCTGATTCATCCTTCACTAACTAGCTAAAATAATGTTTCTGATATACAGAGTGGATCATATCATATTCCTGCTTAAAAGTTTCCTGTACTTTCCTACTGCCTCTAGCAACAACAAAAATCAAGATCAAACAATTCTTCATTCTGACATGTGACATCATATTATATTATTCACTCACTTTCTTTTCCTCTATTTCAGTTGTCCTTAAAACTATTCCTGAAATTCAACATTTTATTTCCCAAATTCATACCTTGATACGACGATCTTATATGCCTAGAGTCTTTCCTCTTTCCTGAGTATCAAGTCTTAATTTATAAGATATCTCCTCTGTGAAACTTTTCTTATCCCCCAATTATACCATCCTTGAATTACTGTGAAGTTACTTTAGTTTTATCATAGCATATCAGACATATCAGCATATCATAGCATATCAGCATAGCAGACTATCATAGCAGAAAGGAACCAGCCCCAAAGAGTGATATGTAAGCAGTGGTTAGAGAACAGAAAAAACACTCCGTAAATGGTCTCAGAACAGTTGGTGGAATCCAAAGCAATCTAATAACTAAATCCAACTATTCCAATTATCTTATGTACAAGGCTCAGGAAAAAAAAAAAAAAAAACATTGAGGTCCCTACCTCAAGAAACTTAACTTACGCTGACAATAAAACAGTTAAACTGACATATTTCCAAATATATGAAGAAGTATCATGTTAAAAGATTATTAGATATGACAACAAAAGATAAGAGCAATGAGTAGGATTTGAAAAGAGAAACCTATTAGCTTCAAGAAGGAAAAACTTTCTAAAAATCAAAACTATCCCAAAGTGGGTGAGATAAAGAGGTTAGAAGTCTGATATCATTGGTAGTTTTCAGCAAAGGAATGATGACTGATTTTGAGTAAAGCTGGAGAGGTTACAAGTTGGACTAGATGCCCTTTGAGTCCCCTTCAATCCCCCAGGGTTCCACGATTAAATTAATATGAACACAATCTACAGGGAAGGAGATGATAGTTCTGCTTTACTCAGTCCAAATCAGACCACATGTGGTTTAGAGTGTCCAGTTCAAGGCCTCAAATTTATTAGTATTGAAAAGGCAGAGTACATACTAAGTATACAGAATCATAAAGGAATTAGAAATTTGCACAATGATGATCTAAAGGAATTAGGGATTTTTGTGTAAAGAAAAACAAACAAACAAAAAAAAAGTGAAATCATGAATTTAAATGTCTAAGGAGACAGGAATGGTCAGTAAATTGGAAAGCAGAAACACGGGAAAGATTTTAGGACCTGGAAGCAGAGAACCTGAGTTCAAATCTCATCTCTATTATTATGTGAACATAGGCAAGTCATTTAACTACTGTAAGCATCCATTTTCTTAGATGTAAAACAAGACACTTGGATTCAAATTACCTCTAAATGAAATTACTTCTAGTTTTGAATCTGTAATTTTATGCAGTCAAAAATGGTGCTTTTTAACTTACATATATACACATACAGTAACACATATGGTTAAATAATATGCATGTGAGCATCTTAAATTTAGTAACTTTTTGTTAATATTATAAATCAATATATTTTATTATGTACCTATTGCTAATTAATGCAAATATGCATGCAATAATTAAAATAATTGAAACAATCACTAGATAAAATAAGTTTGCATGTGAGAACATTGGTCATTATCAGATCTTTATATTTTCTGTTTGGATTAATTAGGAAATATTTCTTTTATCCATGGACAGTGGAATGTTTAAAGAAATGCAACTATTTTAATTTTTAGCTTTGAATATGTTTTAAGTAGGTAGAAAGAAAAGTCAGTACTTGGAATATACATATACCTAAAGATATGCATATATATATGTGTGTGTGTATATATATATATATGACATTTAATAAATGCTTGCAAAGTTGAAATTGAGTAAAGAAACTGAGGCATAGGCTTAAAAGATAAAAAGATAAATCTGTTACATTTAAAATTATTTTAATGACTTGTTTGAATTATTACAGTCAATAAGATGCTTATTAAAATCAATCTTTAATCATGAAAAAGGAAGAAAAATGATGCTAATTCATCCATGACATTTATAAAAACTTTAAAATTTGGTATTAATGATGGAGTCCTTTGGGTTTAAATATATTATGGATAATTTCTGTTCAATGTCCTAATTTGACATTGTAGGCAAGCACACTGGATAATATTATCTCGCTAGATAATTTCATTTAATATCATATTGAGAGATCACTAACTAGTTACTATAATAAAATATGCACAGCAAAAATGTTAAATGATGTTAAAGTGAGATAATTATGACATTAAAAAATTACTAACTTGCGTGTGTTACTCATATTTTTAGTTCTGAGTGAATGGATTGATGGTCAGCCAATAGTACTTGGAGAGAATATATATTGCCTAATGGTTTATAAAGAATTTTTCCTATATTATCTTCAAAATTGTCCTGAAAGAAAGGCATTTTGGAGATGAGTCAGTGGAAGCAGAAGAGCCCTAGATTAAACTAATAAGTGTCAAAGCCAGATAAAATAGATATTTGTGCTATATTAAAAATATATTTACCTAAGTTATATTTTGAATGAATAAACATAATTAAGAGTTTCAGTGAATAAAGAATGAAATCACTTCTTGCAGTTAATAGTATTTATTGCTGTACATTTTATATCAAATTGATGATTTTCCTCAGATTTATGCTTCTTCACATGATGGGGACCAAGAGGTATTGATTTGCTTGTGGAGATAAAATTTAAATGCAGATCTCTTTCATTCCCAAAATCTAGCAAACTTTTCATTATGTGATACTACTTCTGGGGGAATTTAACATACCTCTATGTATTTTGTTAAATATTTATCAATTATATGTAAATATTTTAACATTCGTTTTAAAATATTTTGTTCTAAATTATTTTTCATTAAGTCCCTCCCCCCACATTTCCAAGAAAGTAAGCAATATATTGGTTATAAATGTGAAATTATACAAAATGCATATCCATATTAGCCATGTTGCAAAAGAAAACAAAATTTTCTAACAACAAAAAACATAAAAATGTTTTTTGTTTTTGCTATTAACGATTAAATAGGCTGAGAAATATTAGGCTTTCCTCCTGAGTTAGAATGGATATTTCTTTTGAGAATATGGGTTTTAGCATATTTTCTTTTGATTTGTTGTTTTAATAGCAAAAAACAAAAAAAAAATAAAATTTTAAAAAGCATGCTTCAATCTCCAGTTAGAATTCATCACTTCTTTCTCTAGAAGTGAAGAAAATTTTTAATTATCGGTCTGCAATCATATTCCATCAGTTCTTTCTCTGCATATGGATAGTGATTTTCATCATAAGACTTTTGAAATTGCCTTGGACCATTATATTGCTAAGTATAGCTGCAGTTCATAATTGATCATTGTACACTATCGCTATTATTGTTTATAATGCTCTCCTAGTTTTGCTCACTTCACTCTGCATCAGATCATATGTGTCTTCTCAGGTTTTTCTGAAAGCATCTTGATTATCATTTCTTATAGAAAAATAGCATTCTATCACAATCATATGCCACAATTTGTTTATCCAATCATTAACTGATGAGTAATTCCTTAAATGGCCAATTCTTTACTACCACAGAAAGACCCGCTAATATGTGTACGTGTGTGTATGTGTGAATTGGTTAAAATATAGATCTATTAGTGATATTGTTGTGTCAAAAAGGTAAGCACAGTTTTATGACTCTTTGAGCATAGTTTTAAATTATTCTCCAGAATGAATATGCTAGTTCACAACTCTGTCAGCATTGCATTGGTGTCCCAGATTTTCTGCATCTTCTCTAGCAATTGTCAGGATCTTTTTCTGACATATTAGAATCTTATATATTCCTTAGAACCTGATTGGTATAAGCAAGTATCTCATAGTTGTTTTAATTTGTGGGTTTTTTTAATTAACAATTTTTATGCTATGTTTCATACTTTTATGTATACATGATGTCATCAGTATTCTTCTCCAGTAGTACAAATCAGAATTAATTATGCCTTCTCTTGTGAGATTCTTATCCCTAAACTTTTAAAATGTTCCTTAAATCATCTACCCAGTGGGGTAGAGAACTGGAAATCTTCTAGTTTCTTTACTATTTCATGATTTCTTTTGTTTTCTACCATTCTTGGTATGTAGTGGCTCACTTCTCTTTCTGATTATGTCTTTTGTGTAATTGATGGTAATATGTAATATTCTACTTAACCTAATATTTATATCTTCATTATTCTTCAGGTATATAAGTACTAGATATACAAGTAAAAAAATTTCCTCTCTCAAGAAACTTACAATCTATTAGATTGTATTCCATTACAAATGGAAGCTGAAAGGGGGAAGTAGAACCAGAAAGTGGGAAGAGATAGAAGATATCCAGCATGTGAACAGGATGTGCATTGAATTGAATGTAAGCAGAGAAGTTTATGGGGAATGAAGTTAGCTGGAAAAACAACACCTCTAATAGAGAGGAAATATATCTGAGGATGTTGAGGAAATGTTGAATATCAAAACTGAATCAATATATAAGATGCTGAGATTTCAGATGATGAACTAATCCTGGGGGTGGCAAAACAAGCAGAGGGACTGAATGGAAATGAAGTTGTCATTGTCTATCTTCTGAATTCTAATATATAGATAATGACAGACTGACTCAGTGAGCCAACCATCCAGCTATACATACTACTCTGGAAAATAGATGTTTTCTATTTTCTTAGTTTACCTATTGTTGATTACTATGATAATCTGTTTTGAATGGAGATAAAAATTGAATAAATCTTCTACTGTTACTAGATTTCAGATATTTAGTCAAATTATACTAGATAAAAAAGGTAAATATCACATATGTTCATTATTTAAATAATCTTTGGTTTCGATACACTTTTAAAAATCAAATGCTTAACTCTAATGTTTTTTTTAGAAACTTTGACTAGACTTTTAGTAAATGTTTTATTTAATTCATATTTCATTTTTATCACCTAATTTGGGACATTAATGAATATTGGACAAAATATTTACTTGAGATAATTTTTTTGTAAACTTTCATGAATAGCTAGTTATGCAAAATTGTTTTGGAATCAATATACTTAACTTATAATTATCTGATAATCTTCTTATGATCAAAATATGTCCTTATTGAATATTTGTTAATGAGAGACTAATTTATCATAGTAATTCAGATACTATAAAATTCATTTCTCTATCAAATTGAATTTGCTCTCATTTTCTTAATCTTAGAATTAAAAATCTAATTTTCAATGTTATTAATAATGTACAAAAATAATCATATTCTATATCTTATATTTAGTAGAAACTAGTAGTAAATAATAAATATTTCTCTCTTATACATAAATAATAGAGTTACTTCTAATTCCAATGTGAATAAAATGATATGTGTTTTTAAAAAGGAGATAACAATTCAGCAAACATTTGTTAACCATTATTATTAACCTATTATTGTGCACAGAGGATTTTGGTTGGTGCTAGGGGAAATACAATTGAATAAAATAATGTCCCTACATTTGTTGAGCTTATTACCTTATGGTGGGTATAGAAGAAAATGAAATGGTATGAAGGTGGTCTTAATATAGTAACAAAAAAAACAGTCTTATGTCAGATAATCTGGGTTAGAGTTCCTGCTTTGTAACTCACTACCTATGTGTCTTTGCTTGATCCACTGACTTCACAAACCTGGACCTTAGTTTCCTCATCTGTAAAATGAGGTAATCCTTGAGTCTTTTTAGTTTTAGCAATATAAGAGAAATGTGAGCAAAATTCTTAGCTGAAATATGAAATGGGATCTCCTTTTCCTCATTCATAAAAGAAAGGGGAGGGATTATACAAAGTGATCTTAGCTTTTTACATGTATCCAAAGTTTCCAGAGAAAATTACAGCTAGACATCATGGCCTATCTTATATGATGCAATTTGTGTTCCATACTCTTTTTTATTAATTATGAACTGCTGTCACTTGTAAGCTTTAAAAAATTCCACTGAATATTTGTAACCTTAAATTTAAAATTATAAAAATGCCATTATTTAGGTATTTTACAATTGACTAATTACTACATTTTAATTATTCTTGATACTTGAACATGCTTGTTATCAATTGAGATCTACCACTAAATAATCCATTTTATTATTTGTCACATGATGTCATTACATATCAATTTCCTCATTTCTTGTATAGTCTGAAAAGCATAACAGATATGTCTAAGAAGTTTCAATATTAGAAGAGAATTTTGGATAGAAATGGAAGGAAGAATTCTGTCAAATTGACAACCAATTTGGACCTCAACAAATCAAACTGACAGAAAATCTGATATTTTGCTATATTCAAATTGACTTATAATTGCAAGACAACTTTCAGATTCTGAGGCCAAAAAAAAATGCAATCCCCAATCATAAAAATGAAAAATAATACTTATACTTATTACAGTGAAATTCCATTTTAAAGGCATTTTAAAAAATTATTATGGAGGTATAACCAAAATATGGAATATCAGAAGATTTAGAAAATTTGCTTGGTAACAACATAAGACTATTAGACAAGTTATTCAATTACTCATTTCCTAATTGTTCCATCTAAAATGTCTCTCTTCTGTAGCTGGATTTCTGCACATTAAATGTACTCTCCCTTAAAATTCCACTCCTTCTCCCTTTTTCCCCTTTTACACTCTTTTTTTTTTCCTGTGAAATAAAGGACTCTATCCAACTCTTTATGTTCATATGTATATTCCTCTCTTCTTGGACCAATTTAGAGGCTGATCAATGAGATTGTGTAAGTTGTTACCTATCACCTCATTTCCATTCTTTTCTGTAGACTCCAATTTAGACAACTTAATTAAGTGCTATAATTTTCCTAATCTTCCACCCCCCACAGTGTGTCATTCCTTTCTCTTTCCACTTTTTAAAAAGAACATCAAGATATAAAAGATATAACAGAGTGATTAACAAGTTGTCTAAGTGTAAAATTACCCAGCTATATACAAACAAGAAGGTCCCTGCCTTCAAGGAGCTTCCAGACCAATGGGGAAAGACACACAAAGGGGAACTAGAAAATGGTGGAATAGCATTAATTAAAACAGGAACTTTTATTCCTCTTTGGAAGCAGGTAATTTTGCTCCATTGTGTGGAGAAATCACTTTACTCAAGTTCTGAAATGCATACTGTTTTTCACAATGGGAATAAGTTTATGAATGGTACAGTTCCCCAAACGTTGACTATCACCTGAAAAAAATAAAAGAAATGAAACTGACAAATCAACCCCAAGAATATTTCCTTCTGATGGGAGTATCAGTTTCAAATATGAAAAATAATCAAATTTGATATGCACTTTGATATGATGAAGGCTAAGAAGTTGTGGAAATATTTATAAACTGACAGTGACAACTTTTAAAAATAACAGTCTCATGAGCATAGCCAAGGAGCTCTAAGCAAGAATAAGATTTCATAAAAATAAAACCTATGCAGAGACAACAAATCAAAAGAAAATATGCTAAAACCCATATTCTCAAAAGAAATATCCATTCTAACTCAGGAGGAAAGCCTAATATTTCTCAGCCTATTTAATCTTTAATAGCAAAATCTACAAATGAGAAAGAATTCAGGGTAACCAATGGCTTAATAAATTAAACCTTTGCTGACAAGTCCACATGTTTATGGCTGTTTCAACATAACTTTGTGAATTTAGGATTGTATTTGAATATCCTTTATGTATTGATGAACTACTTCATTTTTCATTTCTAAGCAAAGCAATTTGCTGCTCATTCCATTTTCTAGGCGTATTTAAGAGAAGAGTGCCCCCTTGTGATAGTTAAAATCAGATCCAGATAACAGTTATATTCCTCCTGGGGGTAAAGATTAATACATATTTGGGGTTGATTTTCTTCATTGACCTTTTTTTTTTTTCATGTTGTATAGGCATTTTTCAAAATCATGTGATCCAGTCTTAGAGTTTATCTTTTTCAAAGCAAAAATAAAAGTCAGGACAACTTGCCATGTGTACAGTAATTTTTTTCATGAGTCCATTAAATATTCAAATTTAATTCAAAGAAGTTTTCCAGTTTTCTATTTATCTTGCCTTATAAATCAGCATTCCTGCAGAAGCTTATTTGTATAAAATAAAGTTCTAGTTTTCCTATTGATTTAATTTCTTTTGCAGTTACATTTAATATATATATATATATATATATATATATATATATATACACATACTTGGGCTTATTCTTTTATTCCTCCCCCAGCCCTACTCCTGACTTAGCAAAGTTTCTCTACCATTCTGACTTAGCCTTCTCACCTTGGAAGCTCAATCCACACCATATGTCCTTTCTTTGATTCTGAAAAAAGCCAAGGTAGACCATTCATGTCTCCATTCCTCTCTAGGTCATATTCCAGAATCAGCAGAGTTTCTTTACCACAGCTCCATAAGGTTTCTCTACCTTCCCTTTTTGCTGCCACACTAATTTTCACATTCCTTTTTATATATTGTCTTTCTCCAGTGCAGTTTCTTGTGGTCCTATCTTTATTTCTTCTTGTATTTATATGCTTATTGTTTGCTTCACTTCCTAGCAAATGTTAAATGCTTAATAAATGTTTATTAATGAACTGACTTTTCTTAATTTAAACTGATACCAGTAGGATATGAATATCTTGGTTGAGAAGACCTATGAGCTAGGACTTTAAAGCTCTTATGAAATAAGATCTTCGAGACACTTGCTTATAGACAACTGAAACTCTGGAGATCACCTATATGTTCTTTTACACAAACAGTGAAGTTAATGGGAACATAATAGATGTGGAAGTACTGACATCTTTCTATGGATTTTATATCTTTTTATTGTCAGGCTATAATTTATGTGGCCTTATATTTTTTTTTATTTAATAGCCTTTTATTTACAGGTTATATGCATGGGTAACTTTACAGCATTAACAATTGCCAAACCTCTTGTTCCAATTTTTCACCTCTTAACCCCCCACCCCCTCCCCTAGATGGCAGGATGACCAGTAGATGTTAAATACATTAAAATATAAATTAGATACACAATAAGTATACCCGACCAAAACGTTATTTCGCTGTACAAAAAGAATCAGGCTTTGAAATATTGTACAATTAGCTTGTGAAGGAAATCAAAAATGCAGGTGGGCATAAATATAGGGATTGGGAATTCAAAGTAATGGTTTTTAGTCATCTCCCAGAGTTCTTTCTCTGGGTGTAGCTGGTTCAGTTCATTACTGCTCCATTGGAAATGATTTGGTTGGTCTCATTGCTGAGGATGGCCAGGTCCATCAGAACTGGTCATCATATAATATTGTTGTTGAAGTATATAATGATCTCCTGGTCCTGCTCATTTCACTCAGCATCAGTTCGTGTAAGTCTCTCCAGGCCTTTCTGAAATCATCCTGTTGGTCATTTCTTACAGAACAGTAATATTCCATAATATTCATATACCACAATTTATTCAGCCATTCTCCAACTGATGGACATCCATTCAGTTTCCAGTTTCTAGCCACTACAAAAAGGGCTGCCACAAACATTCGTGCACATACAGGTCCCTTTCCCTTCTTTATAATCTCTTTGGGATATAAGCCCAATAGTAACACTGCTGGATCAAAGGGTATGCACAGTTTGATAACTTTTTGAGTGGCCTTATAATTTTAAAGTAATAACAACTTTATTTTTTTTCCTCTCTACTCTCAAAAGGAGGAAAAAAAGCACTTGAATACTATGGAGTAGTTAGTGGTGAATAGATTTGAAGCAATTCACATTAAAAAAAAAAAAGCCTAAACTAAACAAACCATAAAAAACACTTAGTTTCCTTCTTTTCCTCAATAAGTCATGCAAAGAAGAAGTATTATAGTAAGAGAAAAGGTGCAGTGTGAACATATCACTAAAATGTGAATTATTAATGATTTATTGTTATGCAAATGCTATGTGAAAATAGTAATAGCACATTCCCTATAAAATCAAATTTGAATATGACCCAAAAAGCAATAGAAAAAATTATAGTGGACATTAAATAGATACTTTAAAGTATGTTTGTCCTTCATTTTCAAAGAGGATCATGACGTCAGGGAGGTGATGCTATAACATGCAAGTAAATTAGATTTAAATGAGGGAGGGTTGTGCAAGGTCACTTGCCTCATTTTCCCCTCCAGAGCCATCTGGGTCTAGTGACTAGATATAAATCAGGATGATAAAGAGATGACTCTGGATGAAATGAGAGACCTTGATTATTTTAAACTACTATCTTCAACAAGTCTCAGTTTAACCGAGGCTGCATATATTCATTGATTAAGGCTAGGTAACAACTGAGGTAAAAAATCTTCTCTTTCACCTAGTCCAAAAAATATAAATAAATAGATGAACAAATCTGGGAGAGGAAGATTATGTCATGGTCCTCTTCTGAAATGGACAAACAGAAACCTTTGTGAGTAAAGCTGGCCTACAAGCTGGAATTGGTCAATTAGAAAAGTATCTTCCTCTCTCCATGCTTTCCTTCCCTCCTGACTTTCTTCCTTTCTTCTTTCTTTCTCTTCTTTCTTCCTTTCTTCCCTCCTCCCTTCTCTCCTTCCTTCCTTTCTTCCCTCCTTCTTTCCTTTCTTCTCTCCTTTCCTCCTTCCTTCCCTCCCTCCTTCCTTTCTTTCTTCCTTCTTTCCTTCCTGACTACCTGCCTTCCTTCTTTCCTCTCTTCCTTTTTCCCTCTTTCCTTCCCTTCTTTCCTTTCTTTCTTTCCCTATCTTCCCTCCTTCCTATCTTCATTCCTTATTTTCTTTCTTCTGCTTCTTCACTAAATCCTTTTGAAACTTAGCCCATTTAAATTGGTGTTTCAATTAAAATAAACTTTGCCCCTTGACTTGGAGATGGATTCATGCCTGCAAATTCTTTTGAGATACATTGTGACACTGGTCTGTGACCCCAACCTTTTGGAGTCTCCTTTTGAACCTCAACACTTCCTTCTGTAATGCTGGAGAACCGGAGGCAAAATAGAGATTAGAGAGTTTTTAATATTTTATTTAGGTTTCTGAGAGAGAGAGAATCCATTCTGACTCCAGGGCTGAATTGGACTTTTTTGTCTCAAAGAATCCAGCATAGAATGTGAGATTCCAATGATTTTTATATGGCTCTAAGTGATCAGGGAAGACAAAGGCAAGGGGTGGAGTCCAAATACTGGTGAGCACAGGGAATTTTTAGGAAGGGACCATCAATTCGGTTCTGACAGGTTGGGGGTAGGACCATAAATTCTGATAAATTGGGAGTGAAGGGGCTAGTCACTAGAGACAGAAAGTCTGGAAAAAGGGATATGTAAGCATATCTCTAAGTAACTTATCTGCCTATGGAATGCTAATAATCAGGGTGTTGTGCCACAGTTCCCTCTAATTGTCCTTCCTCAATTTCCCTAATTGTCCTGCCTCACTTTCCCTGAACTGTTCAGCCTCAGTTCCTTTTATTGTTCTGCCTAAATCCCCTTGGTTGCAATACCTCCCTCTCCTGCTCATCAGGACTGAGATAATTAGGGCTGTGGAGATCTGGCATTCCAAAAGATAAAATTCCAGATGTCCTATCTCAGATACCTAATTGATATCTCTGGAACTTAGACTTCCTGGCTCTAGTTGGACACCTCCTAAGTCTTCCCAATTAGTAATAATTTGTGATCCTACCCCCAACCTGTCAGAACTGGATTGATAGTCCCTTCTTGGAGATTCCTACTCACCAGAGTTTGGGCTTCATCTTCCCCACCCCCTCCTCCCTGCCTTTGTCTATCTACCCAAGCTTAGAGCCATATATATGTCATTGAGAACTCACATTCACTGCTGGATACTTTGAGACATCAGCCCTGGGGGCAACATGCCCCTAGCACAATCTCTCCCTCTCAAATAAAATATTAAAAACTCTGTAATCTTTATCTTGCCTCAGTTTCTCTGGCATTACAAGGGTTCCCAGCCCTAATTATCTCAGTCCTAATGGTTAGGAAGGGGGTTTGCAACCAGGGGGATTGGGGCAGAATTCAGGGAACCAAGGGAGAACAATTCAGGGAAACTGAGGCAGAACACTTTAGGGAAACTGAGGCAGGACAATTTAGGGAAATTGAGGCAGAATAATAAAAGGAAACTATGGCACAACACTTCCTTCCTTCTTTCCTGGCTTCTTCCCTCTTTTCCTCCCTTCCCTCCCTCTCTCTGTCCTTCCTTCCTTCCTTCCCTTCCTCCCTTTTTCCCTCCCTCCCTCCTTCCTTTCCTCCTTCCTTCCCTTCATCCTTTCTTCCTTCCTCCCTTCCTTCTTTCCTTGCTTCCTTTTTTTTCTTCCTTTCTTCTCTCCTTCCTTCTCTTTCTTCTGTCCACAAAAAGTATCATACCCTTACTTATATGCTCCGAAAAGCATTTTTTCTTTTTCTTTTGCACCTCTGAACTTTCTCAAAATATCATGGGATTTACTGATTAAATTTCTTTAAAATGCCTTAAACCCAAACCAATCTGATTCTCATTGATTGGCCACCAGTAGGTCCCAGACCAAGGCCCATTTGATCATTGTTTGGGTCTTGATGAATTCAGATTGAATGTAAATAACAATCATTTCTGCTTGGAATAAAAACTCTGAGAGCCTTTCTCTCCTAGATTAATTTATTTATTGTTTATTTGTTTTTGTTTTTTTTTTTAGACTAGGAGAAATAGAAGATTTTTTTGCCCCAATTGCTACTTAGCCTTAATTACTGAATGGGTATGAAAAGGTCAAACTGAGATCTTTTGAAGACCTTAGCTTAAAAAGGTGAAGATCTCCCAATTCATGCAGAATCATCTCCTGTCATATAGATCTATGTAGATGATTCTGGAGGGGGAAAAGGGGCAGATGGCCTTGCACAACCCTCTCTCATTTAAATCCAATTCACTTGCATATCATAACATCACCTCTCTGATAGCAAGGTTCTCTTTAAGAACGAAGAAAAAGGGACAGCTAGGGGGTTCAGTGACTAGAGCACAACCCTGAAGTCAGGAGGATCTGAGTTCAAAGGTGGCCTCAGACACTTAACACTTCCTAGCTGTGTGACCCTGAGCAAGCCACTTAACCCCAATTGCCTCTGCAAAAATAAATAAAATAACATCAGCTAAGAATGAAAGATAAACAACAACAAAACCTTCAAAATATGATAAAACCATCTTATGAATATAATTAAGATAAAGGTCTTTTATAAATAGCTAAATGTCCTTTTCTGAAATTGGACTATTTTAGATCTCTATTTGGTTTGTTTGTTTTTATTTTTTAGGGAATTCATTTCTCAAAGTGTTGTATATTTTCTTATTATATAACTGCATAGGATTCTTAAAATATAATATCATATCATTTACAAAAAGTATGATTTTGTTTTATTGATGTGGTCAAAATTCTAGTGGTACATTAATATTATGAAGTTCATTGTTTAATTTTTGTGTTTTTCTAATCCTCCCTGAACTAATTGTGAATTTTTGAGTTATTACATGTATTTATACTTTCTGCTTTTTTTTACTTTTATTTTTAATATCTCTTTGCTTAATATGTGGTTCATTTTGTAAAAGCTTTGTGTGTCACTGAAAAATATGCATATTATTTAGTAGTCCCATTTAAACAATATGTCTTTTAACTCTTGTGTTTACAAGTTTGTTCAATTCTTTATTTTATATTTTGTTTATCTTTTTGTTTGTTTTATACAAATCTGAAAGGGAAATACAATTTCATTATTTCATCACCTGTTATGTCTTCTAATTGATTTAATTTTTCTCTTAAGACTCTAAAAACAAAGACTTTGAATGTATCTACATTTATTATTGGTATTATTAAGGTTTTTTTGGCCTTTTATTGAATATCCATCTTTTCCTTAATTATAATTAAGATCAAATTTGCAGGAACTGTTTCTTTTTATAATATCCCAAGTTATTTTGCTCTTT
Organism: Sarcophilus harrisii; assembly: GCF_902635505.1. NCBI lineage: Eukaryota > Metazoa > Chordata > Mammalia > Dasyuromorphia > Dasyuridae > Sarcophilus > Sarcophilus harrisii. Next base: position 95,919,332 of record NC_045431.1, read on the forward strand.
GAAAAACAGTGATCCACTGTACACATATATTGTATTTAAGATATACTTTAACATGTTTAATATGTATGAGACTGCCTACCACCTAGGGGAGAGGGTAAAGGGAGGGAAGGGAAAAGTTGGAATATAAGTGAGTGTAAGGGACAATGTTGAAAAATTACCCATGCATATGTTCTGTCAATAAAAAGCTATAATTTAAAAAAAAAAAAAAAAAAAAGAGAAAAAAAAAAAAAAGAAATACAGCGATCCATTCTTTTCTCTGGTATCTAGAGGGTGCAAAATAGATTGTCATTTGAACTTCATTTCCTGACTTGCTTAAAAGATTCATTTGTCAAAGAACACACACACACACAAACATACATACACAGATTTGTTTGTTTGTTTGTTTTTTTCCCTTGGAGGCAATCTCTGGATGATTTTGATTGGCACATTGTTTTCCATGTTCCAAAGACCTGGGCAGTTGTTTTGTATTATTTCATTTTTAGAGTTCAGTTTTGTTTTGTTTTTTAGACTTGGAAACTATGTAGTCTATGCATACCGCCTTTGAGATCAATATTTTTGTTTCTTTTGGAGGTCATGTATTCTTTTATTATTTTTCAATTATCTGCCCATCCACACTTGTAGCTAAATGGACTACAACTCTAGGCATAGAATGTACCCATCTTCTCTATACCTCTTTCCTCCATATATCTGAGGTAAATTAAGAAGGTAAAGAATTGGGTTCTGTTGATTTTTTTCCCACAGAATGGTAGGGTGAAGGGGTCATGGATGTCTGCTGGAATGAATTAGCAGCAATGGAATTGTGGATTGAATCCTTGAATGCAAGAGTATTACTTTCTTTTGTGTAGTAATAATGCAGCAGAAAATGATAGGGAGAAATGATAGCTGAGCTGAGTGAGTTCTAAGAAGTTAGGGATTAGCCTTTTTCCTTATTTTTTAATCAATATTTTTTTTCATTAATGTTCTTAGTGTCTTAACCTATGGAGACAGCAGCAATTACTTTACTTCTTGTGAGAATTGTAAGAGGTCATGGGGAACAATGACAATATCTAATCCTTCATCTTGGTTACAAAACCTAGCTCCAATTCATTCACTGTTTTTCTGTTTTCAAATCCTATGATGATGATCATACACAAATACACACACACACATATATGTACACACTTATGTACATATGTTTGTAAAGACAGAGAGAGAGAGACAGAGAAAAATGTTCACACAAAGAGAGAAGCAGAGAGACAGAAAAAGAGAGAGTGTATGGGGATATCTTCCCCCATCTTCATAGCAAAATCTCACATTCTTCTCAAAACATCAAAATATATATAACCTATTAGAATTTGAAATACATTGTAGCCAAGCTGATTATCTTTTCCCCCAAATCTCCTACTCTTTCCAATTTTATTATTAGTAAAAAAAAATTTTGCTAAATTTTCTGTGTTGTATAGATCAGTTATATGTAATATATCTATGGGATCTTCTTATAATAATGCTATTAAATGTATAAAATAAAATACATTATATTAAAAAAAGTTATTATTTTTTTAAATGTCCTTAGACCTCAGCCAAGTCACACTATTCTAAAATTACTGTCACTCTGGTGAAATATTGCTATAACTTTCATTCATTCTTTTACTTTTTAAATCTATTGTTCATCATTTAATCTATCACATACTCCTGCATAAATCTGGTCTTGGTATTTCACTGCTTATGCAGCTTTAATTTAAGATTTTTTTTAACCTACTAAGTGAAATTAAATACTTTAATCTGTCATTTGAGTCCTTTTACAATGAAATGCCACTCTACAGTTTCACTATTGCTTAGTATAATTTTCTACTAGGTACCCTCTATCTTAGCTAAAAACATCTACTAATTATCTTCTTTATATGTCCTATACTTTTCAATGGCCATTAATTTTCTCTCACTGTTCACTGTTTCTGGAAGTTTTTTTTTTTCCCCTTTAGTTTGAAAACCCATAGAAAATATTATATGTTCTGTTAAGCCTTCCCTGATCAGTCTAGGGAACAATGATACCCTTTCCTTTCGTCGACCTTATTCAGAACTCTTGCATCGCTCTTATGTGCTTAATAACATAATTTCCTTATAGTTATTTTTGTTTTTTTAATTGCTGTAGCTCTCAGTCTTGTCTGACTCTTTATGAACAAATGTTTTCTTGGAAAGGATACTGGAGTAGTTTGCTATTTCCTTTTCCAGCTCATTTTACCGAGGAAGAAACTGAAGCACACAGGATTAAATGATTTGTTAATCCTTCTATTTACTTCTTTTTATTTTTATATCAAATAGCAGGAGCAGAAAAATAAATCCTTTATATATTATCATTACCCTATGCACAACAAATTTCACCCATTTATTATTGTTTAAAAAGTTTCTTCTCTATATAAACCTTAGAAGTAGGTAGAACACATAGTAATCTTCATTTTACATTAGAAGAAACCCAGTAATATTGGTCTTTTTTCTATTCCTCCTTCAATATGTCACTATATCTTGGCTCTTTGGATTTGCACTAGCTGTATCCCTTGCCTGATTTTTCTCTTTTCATTGCTCCTTCCTGTCTTCCCTAGATTCCTTGAAGTCCCTGATAAACTCCTACTTTCTCTAGAATGGCTTTTCCAATCCCTCTTCATTCCAATTACTTTTCCCTTTTGATTAATTTCTATCTATTTTTATAAAGCTTATCTACATATATTTCTTTACATGTTATCTATTCCACTTGATTGTGAATTCCCTGAAGAAAGGAACTGTCTTTTTTTTTTTTTTTTTTTTTTTTGCTATTTCTACCATTTTATTATATGCTTAGCACATAGTAGGAACTAGATTAATACATAATTACTGACTGATTGACATTTAGAAAAATTGAATGACTTTGCAATGGTCAGGCAGATCATAAATGTCTGATTTAAGTCTTAAACTCAGTTCTCCTTAACTCAAATCTGTTTTTTTTTCTTGCAATTATGAGTATACAATTACAATAGTCAAAGATTATAAATTATTATAAGGAAACATATAATTATGAGTTAGTAAATCCATGATCTTATCCATATCCATGCATGATACCTTCATAGAAACTCTCTTCCATTTTCTGAACGTCTTCCTCTACAACAGATTCTTAAATCTTTTGTGGTCATGAACCACTTTGGCAGTTTGGTAAAACCTAGAGATCTTTTCTTATAATAATACTTCAAGAAACCAATTAAATGCAATTGTGGTATAGTCAAGATCATTTAAGATTTGGCAATAATCACATTTAAGGAACAGAAGGCTTGGAATATGATATTCAGAAATGCATAATATACATAAGATTATAATTTTGTTAATTGTGTTGAATTGAAGTTGTACCTTTTCACATTAAAGTTCAGAAACTTTCTGAAATCTACCCATAGTCCCCTTGTAGGTCTCTGGACTAAAGATTAAGAGCACATGCTGTTAGTATTTTATTATGTTGTAGATATTACTAGAATATTTAGGCTATTCAACCATTATCCCTGATAACTTAGCATAATTAGTCACTATTGCATATTGGAAAGAATACTGTATTCCTTTTCCAGAGAATTGGGTTTAAATAGCATATTATCTGTAGGAAATCTAAAATGCCAATTTTATGAATACATTTTCATTTTTAACATATTACAATCAAAGTAAGCCTACCCAATATTTTATTCACCTATATTTTTTATTATTTGTGATTTTATTATACCTTGCTATCACATCCTTGTCAGAATGTTGGTGCTAAAAAAGTAGATTTTTTTATATAGTATACTATTTGGGGAACAGTGAAACTGCCCAAATAAATCATATTCTACTCTCTTATTGCTACTCAATTTGGGGCCCAGCTTATTGCCTATTTATAGTTCTGTCCTAATTATAGTATTGCTGGTATAACTTTATGGTATGGTCTAATAGCTGCATATCAATATGTAGACTATAGGTATTCCTCATCAATGTGTTTTGCCCTGTATACATTGCTTGGCCTATCTCCTGTAAGTGTTTTTTGGATGCCACTGTGGTGGTCCTTTAATATTCTGGGGCTTAATATCATAAGCATGTTGTAATCAATAAGTAGAAGCAAGGGGGGAAGGAAAGCCAAGAATTTATAATGGAAAAAAGTAACTATGAGTTCTAAGATTAGAACACTTGGATTTTTATGTGAATTAAAAATAGAAAGCAAGAAAAAACTTACCTCCTGAACTTAGGTCAGGAAAAAAAATGTATATTCATCTTCTAAGATAAAACTATTAACTTTTTCATCATTATTAGCTTCAGATGTTCCATAAAGTAAACAATAAAATTCCCAGATTTTAATGAGATGCTCATCTACTCTAAAAAACACAGTTTTTAAGTAATATCCATAATAATAATCTATCATCATTAGTCAATGTCATATAATAGATTTACTGTTCCCAAAATTGATGTAGAATCCTAGCTTTGACATTTATGGCTTGTGTGACTTTGGGTGAATCACTGAGTATCAATTTCCTTTTTTTTTAATGAAATAATAATTATTAATCACTTAATATCTCTGAGTATCAGAGATTAGTCAATGTCATATAATAGATTTACTGTTCCCAAAATTGATGTAGAATCCTAGCTTTGACATTTATGGCTTGTGTGACTTTGGGTGAATCACTGAGTATCAATTTCCTTTTTTTTTAATGAAATAATAATTATTATTTCACTACCTTACTTCTCAATGGGCTCTTTGTCAAGAAAGTATTTTATGTATTATGACCAATTTTGTCTCTTAAAGACTAATGATAAACCATAGATAACTCTCTTTCACTGATAGAAATGAGGTTGGTAGTGGGTACGAGTAAGCTATTATGCTTTTTAATATGGCTGGTATGATACTTGTTTGTTATAAGAAAGGATTCTTTTGAGTTACAAAAGAGGGTTCTATCTTTTCACCCAAATCTCTTAATATGCTCCTTATTGATTCTCTTTAAATATTGATTTATTTTGATGGCATATCAGCATCAATTGTCCTTATGTGTTGGAGAGCAGTTTTTCAAGTTTCTTTTTGTGGAATTTGACTTGGCTAGGTATGGAAAATGTGTTAAGGTCAATTGTTGGAAAAATTAGTTTTTCAGAAAAGATTCAGGGGTTATGAGGAAGGATCTTCAAGTATGACTATAATATAATTATATTATCTGAAATACTTCCATGTTTTCCATGAAAAGAATATAATTTTCTGTTAAATTTCTTCCCCAAACAGATAAATTGTTGAAAAAGACTTGAATAATATCATAGTAAATTATATATTTTTATCTATCCATAAAGCATTACCATTTAATACATTAACCATCACCCATCTGGGACTCTGAACTTTCAAAGTTGTGTAGCTACCAAGACTCTTAGATTTTCCATTAGTTTACAGGATATACATAATAAAGGTCCTTAAATTCTGTAACAATATATTCTTTAGAGGTTCTCTTTATATGAACCCTAATGAAACTTTCCTTTATGAATGTGAAAAGGACAGAAGAAGAAAGCTTTGGATAATGGGATTATAGGTCTAGGGTTAGAAGAAACTCTAAAGGTTAATTAAACCAAGTTCCTCATTTTTCAGAAGAGGATCCTGAGGGTCAGGAACCTTATGAGACTCTTACAAGGTCAATCAGATAATATTTTTGAGTGTGGTAGCTAGGTGGCAAACTGGAGAGCTCATAGGCCCTGAAGTAAGGCAGACCTGAGTGCAAGTCTAGCCTTGGCCATTTAGTAGGTGTGTGATCTTTGGCCAAATTACTTAATTCTGATGTCTCCACTAATAATATTTTTAAAAATATTTAAAATGGCATTTAAATACTGGTTTTCTGACTATAGAGCTAATATCTTTTCCCATATTACCACAAAGTCCCCTACCTTCATCTTTTTACCTAAAATCACTGACGCTTATTATCATTGGAAAAAATCCTTAAACATCCTTAAGGATATAAGGACAATAATAAGTCAGCTTATTTTCCTCCTTCTTATAGGCAGCATAAATGTCCATTAACAGTCCATTCTATAACTCATCTGCTTCTCTTTCTAAACACCAGCTTTACAACCAGTGACCTTGATGTGTTTTCCCCACTTAGCTCATCCAAGTTCCACAAAAGGAAATGTGAAAAACAGATGAGTCAAATTCACCCTGACCTTAGTAGCAAGTGAATCAATCTCTAAAGAAAAGCAATAAGGAAATCATTAAGAGATTTGGGTGAAAACAATAATAAATTTTGAAACAATGCCTTTACAGTGAAGTCAAGTCTTCACAACTCATTAGATAATTTAAGATTGTCTGACAAAATTGAACCAAAGAGCAAATTGTTTGGACTACTTTCTTTATCAGGAAGCTATTATTGAATCCTCCCTATTTTGCTACTGGATGAATTTTCATTCTCCTTCTAGATAAAATGGGAATAACCATCTATCAATTTACTTTGTCTAATGTAGATATTCTGGTTTTCTTTTAACATTCTGGGATTGTAGTCCAATATATTAAATCTACTTGGAGCAATCAAAAGAGCAATGAATTTGGCATGAGATGAGCTGGTTTTCATTGCTGACTCTGATGCATACACCCTCTATTGAAGGTATCTAAACTTTCTGGAGCCCCTTTCTCCCCATTTTTAAAGATATCAGGCTAAATGATCTCTAAGATCCCTTTTGTCTCCGAAGGAATCTTTGAGAACATCAAACAATTTACTTCTAAAAACAAGTCATTTATTAAAGAAAACAAAATTATTCTGTTACTGTTCTCTCTCTCATCTTCCTTTCCTTTGACTTCCTAAACAAAGGATCTTTCTGATATCTATTCTTTTTGGTTTGTTTGTTCATTTGTTTCTGAAACCACAGGGATCAAGGGTATGGAAACCTACAACTTCAAAGCATCTAAGTTGGGGCAACTAGAGGCAGCAATGAATTAAAATGCTGGGCTAGAGTCAGGAAGACCTGATTTCAAATCCAGCCATCTTTATTAGCATGAGTCTGGCCAGGTAAGTCACTTAGCTCTGTTTCCTCATCTGCAAAATAAGAATAAGACTAACATCTACCTCTCAGAATTATTATAAGGATAAAATGAGAAATTTGTAAAGTATTTAGCATAGACCTAGAAGATAGTGAACACTATATAAATCATCATTTGTGTACAAATATCATTTCTATAGAAAAATATGTCATATATGATATTGTTATAATATATGTAATATGTAACTTTTATTATTATTAGTTACACACTAGTTTAACAATGTTGATAATGTTTTAATATTGATTTTTGTTGATAATGTTTCAATTATTGATAATGTTGATAATGATTTAAGTAAAAAAACCCTATAAATAACTAATATGGATTAAGGAAAACATATCTACAACACTCTAATTTTAAATACCATCTTATACCCTGAATCCACATTCCATATCTGGAGTAAGTTAAGATCATGTCAGTGCCTATATAGTACAATATAATATTTCTGATTTTATGATGATTTGTTTATAGTATGCTATGAATACATTATATATGTATTCACTTGATATTTTATATCAGCTGACATCTGAGGTCCTTTCTAATTATAAATCATATGATTCTACATCCTGAAAAGTAGGAAGGAAGGAATAGAAATACCTGGATTCCAGAGAATATTGTGTTTGAATCCAGATTTTGATGCTGTGTCATCATAATCAAGTCACTACTGGGGTTTTGTCCCATAATACTATACCTATGGCTTTGGGGTGACATGCTTTTCTCTAGGGTAGGAGAGTTTGGCAGCATGATATAAGGGATGGAGATCTGATTTCAAAGAAAAAGAAGGGAGGAATGAAAGAAGGAAGGAAAGAAGGAAGGAAGGAAGGAAGGAAAGAAGGAAGGAAGGAAGGAAGGAACAGAAATGAAGGAAGGAAGGAACAGAAATGAAGGAATGGAGGGAAAAGAAAAAGGAAAACCTGATTTCCTACCTTTGACACATCAAATGGATAGGCAAGCTTCTTAAAATCTCAGTGCTCTAGGGAAATATGTAAGACTATAAATTTCAGGTAAGATATGGATCTTTATTGATAAGAGGAGTTCCTGAGAGGTCCCTATGCCAATGATATCATTAGTCCAATAACTATCTTTGACTAGGAATACTTAATTCTTGCAGCTGTACCATGTAAATTGAGAGTTTCCATTTCCTTATTGACTCTGACTGGAGAAGGCAGACTTTGTAAGTGTGTGAGGTAGGGAGGGGAAGGGTCTAATAGAGGTAGAGTGAGAAAAGGAGAGAGGAGTTGGGGCATTTCATCCTCCTAGTCATCTATATCAGTGATATCAACTCAAGTAGAAATGGAAGTCATTAATTTGTACACAAATCTCCCTGTGGGACACATATTGCCTGAATGATAAAATCCACAATTACTTATATTATATTTTATTTTTATTTATTTTGTTAAAGATTTCCCTATTGTATTTTAATCTCATTCAGATGATAGTTGGGAGTGTTGTTGGTCACAATGTGTGACAAACTGTGCTGCTTGCCTTCCATTCAGGTTGTTATACCACAGTTCTCTTTTATTGTCCTGACTCACTTTCCCTAATTATCCTCAATCTTGCCTTGGTTCCCATAATTGTTCTGCCTCAGTTTATAATTGATCTGCTCAACCACCCCTGTCTCCTAATCATGATGATCCAGATAAAGAAAAAGACCTTCTATCTTAGGCATCATCAGAATGTTGAGTGCCTCTCCCCATTCTGTAATCCCAATTATCAGATATCCCCCATGCCTACCCTCAACCTGTCAGAACCAAATTGTTTGTCCTGTGTTCCAGCTCTCAGAACCCTGACTCTGCCCCTGCCTCACTCTACCCCCTGTCTGAGCCACGTGTATATGTCATTGAGAATCAGATTGCTTGCTGGATTCTTAGAGCCGATAGTCTCATTTGGCCCTGGGACCAAACCATGGATCCATTTGGTCCCAGTAAATCTCTCCCTTTTAAATAAATTATTAAGTACTCTCTAATCTCTATCCTGCCTCAGTTTCTCTGGCATTACAAGGTTTAAAAAGTTTCCTTAACTACATTTCCACATTTAACCTTTGTGTGATTTTCCTTATTCAAAGGAAAAAAGAAGAGAATAACAGTTTTCCTAGGACCCACATTATGGAGTTGTGGTGAAGAAGGTGCTTTACAAACCTCAAAGCTACTTCTAGATAAAAACAAAAAGGCATTAGCAAAGAGATCCAGAAGTCAATGGACAAATGGAGACTAATGTAACATATTTAGCCTATGGATACTATATTAAAGAATAGGCTCATTAGAATTGAAAAAGACCACAGAGGCCATCAAGTCCAAATGCATTTTACAAATGATCAAACTAAGGTACCCTGCTTTTATGTTTGTTTGTTTTGTTTTCTCCTCCCTCCCTTCTTGTTCTTGTTCTTATTCTCCTTCTCTCTCTCTCTCTCTCTTTCTCTGTCTGTCTCTCTCTGTGTCTGTCTGTGTCTCTCTTTGTCTCTGTCTCTCTCTGTGTCTGTCTCGCTTTGTCTCTGTCTCTATCTCTCTGTGTATCTCTTTCTTTCCCCTTTGGCTTGCTCCTCTCACCTCTTCCCTTCTTTCTCTTTCTCTTTCCTTTGCTTTTTTTTTTTTATTTGAAAATTCATATATAGAAATAAATAAAACCTTATTGTAATTTTTGCATCACTCTGTATAAATACTAATTTCTTCTAATGCCTGCACACAAGTAGCACTTAGGAAAAACCATTATTAGGATACTGTTCACATTCCTTTTGTCAACAACAACAAAAATTGTGTCTTTGAAACTTCAAACTCATTAGTTCATTATACCCATTATGTCACTTGTAAGAGAAGAGATAATTCCCTGGAACTTTTTAAATATATGATTACTCAACCTTACATTTCTGAGCTTGATCTTCTGCCTTTTCAGTATTTTTACAGAACAAAATTTCTTTGTAAGCCTAAATCTCTCTATGTAGCTTATAAATGAGACCTAATTAATGAATTTGTTCATCCTTATTTAACTGTCTATAGATATGTAGTTCAACATGAGTTTAACATTGCAGATATTTATTTGCTAATTTAACTTTATTAGACATCCTATGCAAATTATGGCTCTATCCTAAAACTCATTCAAATAAAATTCTAGAACTTTTTCATGTTAATTATTTCATTAATCACTTGGTTAAGTAACTCATTTAAATATGAATGAAGTTAAATCCTAGTGAAAATGTCAACCAAAAAATACTGGAATTAAAGACTTTAAATACATTTAGAGAATAACCCTTAATGAACTCATGACTCCCTGAGCAATATATGTCTAATTTTCTCCATAGTTGAATCACTTCTAGGATGGGAAGTAATTCATATATTATAGTTAAGGAGCATCAGGTATCCCACCTTGATCTTTGAATGGACCAGAGTATAGAGCAAGAGGTCAATGATCAGGAATATCCTAGGATTTCACCACCTTGGATGCACCAGAAACTTACAGACTCATATATAAAAACTGCAGGACGTAAAAGTTAGAAAATTGGACCAAACATTCCTTGTTTTCCCAAAGATAACTTAATACAAACCCTAATAAAGTCCAAAATTAAAAGTCAGGCTAGACAAATGGGTAAAGACATAAATAAAATAAAAACAACAATAAAAGGAACCTGCCATAAAACTACTATGGTAACAGGGAAGCTCAAAACAAAAACATAATACAATGACTTTAAAACATCTAGAGATAATGTCTCAAAAAATGCAAATTGAAAAAAAAAATCTAAGAAGAATGTCTAGGACATCTAAAGAAAGAGATAAAAACAGAAAAAATGATTGTTAAAAATTTTAAAAAGTGTAGTAGAAGAAAAGTAGAAAAAGAAATGAGAAATGAAAAAAAAAAAAAAAACCTGAGAGATGGTACCTCAGAGTTGTCTTGATTTGCATTTTTCTAATTATTGGTGATTTAGAGCATTTTTTTCATATGACTAGAAATGGCTTTAATTCCTTCATTTGAAAATTGTGTCTTCATATTCTTTGACCATTTAGGAGAACTGAAGTTTTAGGGAAGAAAAAAAAAAAAACTTCTTGAAAACTAGAATTGGGCAAGGGAAACCAGAGAAGTTATATGGGACTAAAAAAAAAAAAATGAAATAACATAAAAATTTAAAAAAAAATAGAAGAGAGTGTGGAAAATCTCATATGAGAAAACAACTGATTTGGAGAACATAAAAAAAAAACATAAGAATAACTAGATTATTTGAAGACTATGATCAAAAAAAGAATCTTGATATGATAATATAATAAATAATTAAAGAAAAGTGTCCTGAGAATGGTAAAAGTAAAGCAAAGGACTCAGAAATGATAGGAAATAAGAGATACATACATAACAAAAAATTAGGAGCATAATTTGCTATGTAAAACAGGGATAGTAATCAAAATCTCAAAGTTAAAGCAAAAATAGATTTTACTCAAAGAGAAAAACAGAAAAACTATACTATACATTAACCATGTTAATCAATATTGTTTTAGACAATTTAAAAGGATGATACAATATAAAGTTGAAATATTACTGTAATGGAGAAGATAATAAGTTGACTGAGTTAGGAAAAATATGGAAAGACTTGGACTTAAGAAGGAAAATGTTATTCACTTTCAGAGAAATAGAGGATAAACAAGCATAGTATGCTCTTACATAGATGCATATGAATATATATATGTATATGTATGATTATTGATATCTACACATATGCATTATATATGTGTGTGATTGCATGTATGTTTGTATCCATGCTTAATTGTAGCCTTCTTAAGGAAGGGGGGAAGGAAGGGAAAAATAAAGAAGAAAACTAAAAGTACAAAGCAGAAAACAAAAGAAAATATACAATGAAGCAAAAAATAGATGTGGGTATTTATTATATAGGTTTTCTTGAAATGAAAATTTACTCCTTTGTAATTTGAATCCTTTCTCATGTTTGCTGTGCACATGGAAATTTTTATTTCATTTTCCTATTTTGTATTTAAATTTAAAATAAATAACTAGATTTTTTAAAAATGTTGAATTGGGAAGAGAGAGCTAATTTGAGTGTGTTTACCTTTGTGGATATATGTATATAAATAATTATGTATATACACATATGTGGATATATGTATATATAAAATTATACTCACATATGTGTATGTAAAGAACTTATTTGTTACAAAGCCTATCTTTAACATATGGAATGTTAGGAAACCCCAAAATGGGTAGAGACAGAATATTATCAGTAGAATACCTGGGAATATCTGATCTATGAGTATTAAAAGACCCTAGTCTTACTCATAAAAATCAGAAGAAAAAAAAAGTTGTGCAGAGAAAATTCATAAAATATGCAAAACTCTTTAAATATATTGATTCATATTTTAAACATATATTTGCAAATGTAGTCAATTTAAAAGGGACATTTTTAGTGCTCAGAAAAAATTCCTTGAAATGCTCTGATATAAAGCTAAAAAGTTTAGTTTGATTAAAATCCAGGTTACAATCACCTTTTTTCATCTTTCCTCTTGATTCATTATCATTTATTTTTATCCAGATGTTACTTTTATTACCTAATGGATATCTCTTTTTATTAATGGATATTTATTATTTATTATATTATTTATTAACATATTATATTATGTATTATATATTATATAGATGTTGTATATATTACATTATATATGTTATATATTATATATTATAGTATGTATTATATATTATATGTTTTATATATTATATAACTTCTATAATATATAATTATATATTATATTATATGTATAATACATACATTTATTATTATATAGTACGTTATATATATTATTTATTAATGGATATTTATTATTTTATTACCTAATGGATATCTCCTTTTATTACCTAATGGTAATCACCTAAAAAACAAACTAGCTTCATGACAGAAACTAGTGGTCTTTCCTCCTAATACCATTATTTTAATGATTCAATAATTTAATAATAATAATTTCCCTCCCCAGGATCAGAGACCTAAAGTGTGAAAGTTTATTATATTTAAGAGGCACAACATTATTTCATTATTTTATTTTCCCTTTAATCAATTTATTGTAAAATGGATATCAAATATCTTTATAGCCAACTAAACTTTCTTAGTAATCATATGCATTTAAATAAATAGGTTTCATTTTGTTTTGACACTGGTGCAGGATGTATGTGCACCTGGGAGCATCTTTGGTTATAATTAACTGCTACATTAGTTGCAACAAACTTCATCAGCTTGTGTCCTATTTTCTATAAGTCTATAGAAAGACAGGTGATCAATTAACTAATTTATTACTTAAACATCAATGTAGCATAATATCTCTACACCAGGTGGCACTAAACTCAAGTCATGAATCACATGGCTTCAACAGTTCGGATCCAATGTGTTTATTTGGACCTTTTAAAACTGCAATATTCCTGCTTTTTAGCAAAATGATTCCATCAACCTAACTCTTTCCACTACCCACAAACCTCCTCCTAATACAGTGTGTGTGGCCCTGAATAGAAAAGTGATCTAGGAATATGCATATTCCAATTGTTTTCCAAATAAAACCAAGAGAAACATGTGTCTCTAGAGCCCTGATTTCTGGCATGTGAGCAATCTCTTGGTAGAAGTTTCAGACATTTGACTTTTGACTGGACATATGGTACATTTTAAAATATTAACATTAAAATAATAGAGACTATAAAGTACCCCCCTTTTATGAACTGTATCAACTTATTGCATTCCCCATTCCCCAATTTATGCTTTCTCTTACAGCATCAGGTTGTGGATCATGTTAAGGGGAAAAATGGATTACATGTTTGGAAACTTTCAACATCAGCTATGCAAAAATAGAAAAACAGAGATAGATGGTAAGAATGAGAAAGAGTCCAGGAATTTATATCAGTCTCCTGCTGTGATCTAACAAATAGTAAAAAATGTCATGGTTACTCCGGATATCCTGTTGCCCAGTCTGTGCCTTTGCTTACTTGTCTCTCTCTTCCTCCCACTTACTTTTCTCCTGGCAACTTAATATCTTCTTTGCCACAGACTGCAGGGTGTTTTTACCTTTCTGTTGTCATAGATCCATTTGGCAATTTGGTGAAGCTCATGGACCCTATTAAGAATAATGATTTTAAATAACTGAAGGAAAATCTAAAGATGAGCTAGAAGTTAATGAAAATAAAGCTGATTTTTTTTTCTTTTCTACTATCCAAGTACATCAACTATGTGAAATCTATCCACCACAGAGTTCCAAGGACAGCAGGTTAAGACTCCATTTTTACAGTACACACTCTTGAATCTGTTCTCACTCTTCATTTACTAGACCTAGCTCAGGCTGCAATGATTTAGTTCCAATTATATATGTCTTACTGCCCTTCCCCTTTTAGTATCTTTCAATCTTTCCTTTTCTATTCTTAATCTAATTAAAAAGATTGGGGGAAAAAAAGACATGGATCAAATTGTTCACCTGCATAAAAAGTCTCCATTTATCTTTTGACTTTCACTGTAGTTTGATTCCTATTTTGATCTCCTTTTCAAGAAGTCTTGGTAAAAAGTTTTGTTGAGTTAGTTTTCTCTGTGAATACCTTTAATGTTCTACTGCCTCTTATTAGATGAGATGGATTGCATACATTTAACACTTAATAAATACTTATATTTTTTCAATAATTTCCTGTCTCCAGAGATCATTTGTTTATCCAGTCTGTCTGCTTCACTTTTCATGATCCCATATTTAATGTATATTCCATTATTCTGATTCTGCCTTATTAAATGTATCCTATTTCATAAAAGTCTACATTTCATTATAGTCTTCATTCTTATTCAGCTTAATTTATTTAACCATTCTTCTATTGCTGGACATTTTGGTCCTACTTGTTTTTTGTTTGTTTGTTTTGTTTTGTTTGTAGTGTAAAAATAGTTTTGTCATAAGACTTTTGAATGAAGTGATAATTCTTATTTTGTTATTTCTGATATTTTCTGTTTTTTATAACATTCTTTTCTTATTGCTTATAAACATGTTCAATTCTATGTATCTTAACTCAATATGAAACATTAAAAAATAGCTCTTACCTACTTCTTTACTTTTCTATTTCTTTGCAACTAAAGTTCTTGAAAAAATTAGTATAAACTCAATTTTCTTAGCAGATACTTGGAGTGGTTTCCCATTTCCTTCTCTGGTAGTTTAGGCAAAAAGAGGTTAAGTTAGTTGTCCAGAATTGCACAGCTAGTGAATGTCAGAGGCTAGATTTGAACTCTGATCTTCCTTACTCCAGATCATCCAGCTGCCTTCCAAAAGCACTAATAATCTCTAAACTGTCGAATCTAATGATTTCTTCTCAATACTCAAACTTAGTGACTTTTCTGAAGTACTTGATGCCTTGGATACTTTCTCTTTTTTGAATTTTTCTAACACTTCTCTTTTTGACTATCATCCTCCTACTTATCAGGTAAGTTATTTTTCTCCTCTGCTGGATATTCATTCAGGTTACCCCCATGGAATATATACTACAAGTTTCTGTTTTTCACCTTTTTTTTAATCTCCCTATACTCTCACTTGCTAACCTCCTCAGCTCCCATTAGTTTAATAATCATGTATTTGATGATGACTCGCAGAGCTATATAAATATTCAATGCTAGTTTCTCCAAGATTTCATTCCCATATCATCAAATACATATTGGATACTTGGAACTTAATGTCTTATGAATCTTTGCTCATTGGTATGCTGAAACCGCTCAAATTGGCTTTCTTAGCTGATAGGTAAGTTTCCAGGGTCACCATTATACCTTAGAAATCATCAAAATGACAAATGAGGGTTTTGCTAATGGATAAAATGTTAATAATATAAATTAAACTTGAAAGTATGTCATGCATGCTCCCCTCCATCCCTCAGAGAACAGGTTGTTTTATATATATATATATATATATATATATATATATATATATATACACACACACACATATATCCCTTATTGCTGGTGACACAATGACACATCCTTAGAGTTAACCAGATTTTCAAACTTTGCATCATCCTTTACTCCTTACTCTGATTTATCCTATACATATTGAATTATTTGTTAATTTTTTTCCATTTCTAACCCCATAAGATCTCTTAGGTGTGTTCATTCTCCCACATCACCACCATTCTCTCTAAACCTCTCAGCATCTCTTGCTTGAACTGTTGAAATAGCTTCCTAAATTTGCATCCTTGCCTCAATGCCTCCCAGTGCCAATCTATGTCAGAACAATTCCTAGTGCACAAATCTGACAGTGACTGACCTATTGAGCAAAATTCAATAACTCTCTAGTCTTTTTTTCTTATTAATGTAAACTGTGTTTTGCAGTTAAGGCTCTTTAGAATCTACTCTCTTCTGATCTATTTCTCATCTCAGATCTCTCAAAAGTTGGATTCTTGTATCAAGTACAATGAGCAGTTTAGTATCATATCATTTCAAAATGCTTTCTTCAGTGGTTGGATCAATTGACTATTCCAATAGTTGTCTACTGGAATATTTTTTTTTCCCTCCAAAATTGGGATGGCTAACTTTTTTTTTTCCTGAGGCAATTGGGGTTAAGTGACTTGCCCAGGATCACACAGCTATCAAGTATTAAGTGTCTGAAACCAGATTTGAATTCAGGTCCTCCTAACTTCATGTTTGGTGCTCTACCCACTGCACCATTTAACTGCCCCTAGGATGGGTAACTTTTAAAAGAGAAAGTAGTCCAAAAATGAAATTCTACAACATTTATTATAAATTTTTTCAATGCTCTGAATGTATGATTATATGAATTTCTAATTCGGTGTCTACTGTGCAATTCCTTTTTTTTTTTTTTAAAGCTGTTGCTTAACAGAATAAATTATCTTAATTTACACAAAAGCCAATCATCATAGCAATTTTCCTTATCATGAAGTTCACAGAAAACATCTAGCAGGAAACTACTGGGTCAAGGAATATTCAAATCAATATAGTTCTCCGTTATAAGGATGCTTAGACTAAAATCAGAAAGACTTTAGGTCTTCAGTTTACATAGCCCTATGTTCCTGGTAATTGTTTCAAGCCCATTAGCTGGTATTCTTAATTGTAACATTACTTTGTTGAGCCAAAGAAACATTTATCAAATAGCATAAATGGTTCCTGTTTAAGGATAAATACTGAATTTGTCCAACAATCTAATTTATTTCCACAAACTTCCTGTAGTTCTTTAGATTTATATATTTTACCAAGAACTAAGCAGTGCAATGGATAAAGTACTAGATCTGGAATACTGTCCCAGGCAATTATTAGCTGTGTGATGCTGAATAAGTGATCTAATTTCTCCCTGCCTCAATTTTCCTTATCAGTAAAATGGGAATATGAATATTACTTACTTCCCACAGTTGTTATGAAGATCAAATGAAAGAATATTTATAAAGAGCTTTGTAAACACTAAAGTACTGTATACATAGTGATTATTATTATAAATTATTATTTCCTTTTTCTGTTTTTAATTTTCATCTTTCTGAGATTCTGTCCTCTTAATGTAAAGGAAAGTTTTAAATTATAAAAACATTCATCTTAAAAATAAGAAGCAGAATCTAAGAGCTGCATCTTAGTAATTTCAAGGAACAAATCAATGAAAGGGGAACCAGAAAGATGACTGCATAGATTGGCTTTTTATTTTCTTAAAATTTGATTGTTCT